>NC_133663.1:74426629-74638903 GCF_037893015.1 Macrotis lagotis | reverse complement strand
TAAATGCTAGACTGACTGTTGAATAGACTTTTACTTACTAGGAAGAATCTTGCTGGAGGTTTATCTTTATATCACTTTCATGTGGGTCTTGAATTTTGTCAATAGTAGAATCAACTTTGTTAGTGGATAGAGAGCAGACCCTGGAGTCAGGAGGACCTGGGTTCAAATGTGACCTCAAACACTGGACACTTATCAGCTGTGTGACCCTGGACAAGTCACTCAATGCTGAATACCTAAAAAAGTATATGCATACATGTAATGCATGTATGTACATGAATATGTATTAGCTAATTTTATATAATTTTACATAAAACCTACATGCATATGAGAAGGCAGACAATAGAAGTTTCTTGCTATTGCCAAGTAATTTATACCTTTTCCATTTGAGGCTGTTTCCAGAGAAGTAGAATTAATTTGCAAGTCCCTTTTTATGGCTTATGAGTTTGTATTCATAGGTAGAAAATTTTTGTTTAAAGAGAAAAGGGGAAATTTCATTTTATTTCTGTCCTCTTTTCCCTTAAATCTATTTAAGCATATATCTTTTTTAAATAAATACATATTAAACACATACATTCTTGTATATATGTATAAATATGTCCATATATCCATACAAATAATATTTATAGATGGCATTATTTTATGTTCTTTCTAAACCCTGTAATTCACTGCCAAATTATTCTAATTCTGATACACCTGAAGATATCATACTATTTGGCTGACCTCTCATGGATTGATTTGTTTCTTTTTGGTCAGGCTGTATTTCAAAGTTTTTGTCACTAGATGGTGATACTCTTGGTCTTGTAGGCAAGCAAATACTAAAGCAGTTTCATATTGTGTGGTGTTAGAGGCAGGAGCTATTTTAATAATAATAATTTTAAATTTATTTTTATAATAAAATGCATCATCATTATTATTATTATTATTAAATAACCTTAAGGATCATTATTGCATTGTAGATTTTGACCTGGAAGGGATCTTAGAAATTATTGAATTCAACTCTTTCATTTTAGAGATGAAAAAAAAACTAAGATTGAGAGAATAGATAAATGCCTTGCGTCAGAATCACTCATCTAGTAAGTGTCCAAGGCAGAATTTGAACTCCTCTTGGCCTGTGCCACCTAAACAACAATACATTAGATGTCGACCAGTAAGTCGTCCTGCATTCTCCATCTTTTTTTTAAGCTTAACCAGCCTTTCCGTTTCCTCTTAAGATGTTCTCTCTGTCTCTCTCATTTTCCCATTAAAGTCTGTAGGAGCTGGAATTGGCTCCTCTTGGCCTGTACTGCTGCTTCAAGGCTATACAAAGTTGGAAATCTGGAAGTCATATGATGGGGGGCGCACATCACTTGATAAGGTCAGATAGTTAACAGATTTCCAACTTTGTATAGTCTTGAAGCAGCAGTGCAGGCCAAGAGGAGCCAATTCCAGCTCCTACAGACTTTAATGGGAAAATGAGAGAGACAGAGAGAACATCTTAAGAGGAAACGGAAAGGCTGGTTAAGCTTAAAAAAAAAGATGGAGAATGCAGGACGACTTACTGGTCGACATCTAATGTATTGTTGTTTAGGTGGCACAGGCCAAGAGGAGTTCAAATTCTGCCTTGGACACTTACTAGATGAGTGATTCTGATGCAAGGCATTTATCTATTCTCTCAATCTTAGTTTTTTTTCATCTCTAAAATGAAAGAGTTAAATTCAATAATTTCTAAGATCCCTTCCAGGTCAAAATCTACAATGCAATAATGATCCTTAAGGTTATTTAATAATAATAATAATAATAATAATGATGCATTTTATTATAAAAATAAATTTAAAATTATTATTAAAATAAGGATGTTAGCCATCCTCTTCAATTAAAATGAGCCTGAAAGAAATCAGAGACTTCCCTAAGGCCAGACAGCCTGCTTGCCCAGCTGATGCCCTGGGTTCGTCACGTGGTGGCTGTGCCATTTGCTGGGGGTCTGCCCCGTATTCTACCCACTCTGATCCTAGGGAGAAAGCAAGGGAGTCTTCCCTTCCAGAATTCCTCAGTTTCCCCTTGCTCTGGATTAGATGATTACTCTTTTTCTTTTTTTTTGTAGGTTTTTGCAAGGCAAATGGGATTAAGTGGCTTGCCCAAGGCCACACAGCTAGGTAATTATTAAGTGTCTGTGACTGGATTTGAACCCAGGTACTCCTGACTCCAGGGCTGGTGCTTTATCCACTACTCCCCCTAGCTGCCCCCTAGGATGATTACTCTTTAACCAGTGTCTCTGTGACCATGATTTTTGTTTCATTTCATTTCATTATTTCATTTTATTTAGTTGTTATCTATTTTATTTATTTTTCCACTTGTACATTATGAACGTTTTTCAACATTCATTTACATGTGTATTTATAAGTTACATAAATTTCTTCCACCCTCTCTTCACTCCCCCTCCTCTCAGTGGTTTCTTATAGAACAATAATATTCTATAGTATTCATGTACCATAATTTGTTTAGCCATTCCCTAATTGACTGACATCCCCTCAATTCCCACTTCTTTGCCACTAGAAAAAGAGCTGCTAGGAATACTTTGGAACAAATGGAATTTTCCCCATTTTTTATGATTTCTTTTGGGTATTGGCCTAGTATTGGAATTGCTGGGTCAAATGGTATGATCAAGTTTATTGCTCTTTTGGCATAGTTCCATATTCTTCTCCAGAAAGGTTGGATGGGTTGACAACTACCAACAATGCATCAATGTCCCAATCCTCCTACAACTTCTCCAACTTTGATTACTTTCCCTTGTTGTCATATTAGCCAGTCTGATTGGTGTGAAGTAGAACTTCATAGTTGTTTTTAATTTGCATTTCACTAATCAGTACTGATTTACAGCATTTTTTCAAATGATTATATGTAGCTCTAATTTCTTTGTTGAAAACTACCTGTTCATATCCTTTGACCATTTAACACTTGTAACTTTATTAATTTGATTCAAGTATCTATATATTTTAGAAATGAGACCTTTATCAGAAGCCCTGGGTATGAAAATTGTTTCCCAGCTTTCTGTTTTCCTTCTCATCTTGAAACTAATAGTTTTAAAAGACTTTTACTAGGAATAAATGGCCAGATTTTTTTTTTTGTTATTTTTAGGTTTTTTGCAAGGCAATGGGGTTAAGTGGCTTGCCCAAGGCCACATAGCTAGGTAATTATAAAGTGTCTGAGACCGGATTTGAACCCAGGTACTCCTGACTCTGTTGCTCTATCCACTGCGCCACATCAAATTATAATCATTATATTCCTTATTCCCTTTTCAAGTACCTTCCATGGACATACAAATCCTCATGAGCCAGAGTATCATGGAAAGCCAAACCATTTCATGCATTATTTGTAACAATCACCCCCCCCCCCCCCAGCATACTCCCTCTAATTGTAGCCAAAGCACCAAGCAAAGTATATCTCTTCATGATGTTTTTATATCCAGTCCCTCTAAGTATAGTCTCTCCCTCTATCTCTACAGATAGTACTCCAGCCAAAGTCCTTCAGCCCTCCCCAACCAACGTATCAGGTACACCTATGTCTTATTGACCCTTTAGCAACCCAACCATGGTACTTAAACCTCTAACTAAAGTATGGATTAAGATAAAATCATTTCCTAATCTCTTTAACTTGCAATCCTTTTAAGTACTTTCCCACCTTCTGCCCCTATGATTGTACAAACCTCAAAGTATTTAATAATGAAAAAAGTCATTTCTTATTTAATTATATATTTAGCCTTAAAGTACTCTTATTTACTGGAACACCCTGAAAGTCTCTCTTAAGAACTTTAGACTTGATTGTAAGGCATGGAAGATACTGGCACAGGATCACCCGGCATAGGGTGCCCTCTTCAGAGAATATGCTGAGCTCTAGGAGCAAGTCAGAATTAAATTAACTCAAAGGAAGCATGAGATATGTAAATTTTTAGTCAACACCCCAGGTGTTTAACTGACCATTTGTGCCTGATCTGCCTTAGAGCATTCTCAGCTCTTATTGGTCTGATCAGCCACAGGCGAATGCTCTGTAATTTGTATCAAACATAGTGATACCATTTTGGTCTTCTTATATAACGAAGCAAAAGAACCAACCATACCCATATCCTCTAAGTGCAATCTCTTCAACTATGTTCAACTCTTTGACTATCATAAGAGTAATAAAATTTTCAAGAGTTACAAGTAGTGTTGTAATAAAGCTTAATGTTCTTGACTAAAATTTTTTCTCCTTTGTTTGCTTTTTTATGAATTTCTTGAATCTCGTATTAAAAGATTGAATTCCCATCTAGGTGGTGCAATGGATAGAGCATGGGCCCTGGAGTCAGGAGTACCTGAATACAAATACAGCCTCAGACACTTAATAATTACCTAGCTGTGTGGCCTTGGGCAAGCCACTTAACGCCATTTGGCTTGTAAAAAAACTTAAAGAATAAAAAGATTGAATTCTCTGGCTATCAGAAAATTTTGTAAGGTCTCTATTTCATTGAACATCCATCTTTTTCCCCCCTACAAAGTATGCTGAATTTTGCAGGGTAATAAATTATTGCTTGTAATCCAAGGTCCTTTGCTGTCCAAAGCAGCCTATTTCAGGCCCTCTGATCCTTAAATGTTGAAGCTGATAAATCCAATGTAATTCTGATTGTGCTTCCTTTATATTTAAAAGGATTCTCTTTGACTGCTTCCAGTAATTTCTCGTTTATTTGAGAGTTCTGGAATTTGGCTGTGATAGTCTTTGGAGATTTTTATACTGGGGTCTTTTTCTTTTCTTTTTTTAGTTTTTTTTTTTTTTGCAAGGCAATGGGTTTAAGTGGCTTGCCTAAGGCCTCACAGCTAGGTAATTATTAAGTGTCTATGGTCAGATTTGAACTCAAGTACTCCTGACTCCAGGGCTGGTGCTCTATCCACTGCACCACCTAGCTGCCCCTCCTAAAAGATACTTAATGTTTTCTTCATTATTTTCAGCCTTTTGACTTTGTTTCATGGAATCTTGGTGTCTCATAGATTCATTAGTTTTTATTTGTCCAATTCTAATTTTTAGATATTTATTTTCTTCAGTAACCTTTTGTGTTTCCTTTTCCATTTGGTTAATTTTAGTTTTTGCTGATTTGCATTCCTTTTCCAGTTGTTCCATTTTATTTTTTGAAGAGTTATATTCTTTTTCCAGTTCATTATTTTTACTTTTAAAGGAGTTGGTTTCTTTGGTCAATTTTTTATAATTTTCTTTCGTGACTCTCATTTCTTTTTTCCATTTTTCTTCTTCCCCTCTTCTTTGATTTTTAAATTCTTTTTTTTAAACTCTTCTTTGAGGTTTTGGATTTGAGTCCAATTCATAGAGTGCTTTGAGACATCCCAAGTAAGTAATTTGCCGGTTTTCTTCTTTTGAGAAGACATTTTTATCTTCTTTTTCTGCATAGTAGTTTTCCATCATTAATGCTCCTTAGTTTTTTTGATTATTTTTATTGTTTGAGTTCTGCTCCTGGCATATAGGGAGTATAGACCCAAGCTTTTTGTGTTGGGGTTGGGGTCTGGTCCTGGTTTATCACTGGCCAAGATGTGGCCCAAGCAGCCCAGGTACGACCTTTGCAGAGACTTGTTGCCTCCTTTATGTCCAGACTCTGCCTCTGCAGTGGTTTGCTCCCATCCCAGTCCTGTATTTTTCCCAGTGTTCTCCCCTCGATGACTTGCTGTCTAACTGTCAAGACTTGTGCTGTTTTCTAGCAGCTGGAACCTGTTTTGCACCAGGGCTCAAAACTTCCAGCTGGCTTTCCTACTCTCCCACCTCCTGGGCTTTACTTTTTCCTCCCAAAGAGAGGCCTTCACTGAAGATCCTCCATGAAGTCTACAATTGAAAACTTGTTTCAGATTTTTTTTTTTTTTTGGTATTTGTAGCTTTAATGTCTGCGTTGAGGCTTCATTTAATGTTTTGCAGGAAAAGCTCCAGGAGTGTGCCAGCTTCAGACCACCATCTTGGCTCTCCATGACTCTTCTTTACGAGGCTGCATGACACCCAGTGGGGGATTCACAACCTGCTTTCCTCAGTGACTTTTAGGGAATATAGTCAAACTCACTGTCGCTCACAGAAATTACCTTTTTTTAGAAAATTTTAAACACATTTTAAAGATGCATAACATAAAACAGTTTATACACATCCACATTCTAGCTTTGAACCTTTGCCCAGATGGTCCCCTGAGCCCAGAAGGAGTGCCCTCCTCATCTTTACCTCTCTGAAGTTTAGTGACCTTCAAGCCCTGGCTCAAAGGCCTCCTTCCATGGATAGCTTTTCCTGATGGCCCTCACCCTGAGGGATTCCTCCTTCATTTTTGCATTGTTTTGTATATAGTTTAGAAATTCTTATACCTTATACACCTTTCTTCTGTGAGAGAATGTAAACTCCTTGAACACCATTCCTGTTTCCTTTTTAACTTTGTATCCTGGCACAAAGCACAGTATTTGTTTAATATAAACTATTCATTGGGGGTTACTTCTTTATACCTAGGGTCTTTCTTTGGTGGTTTCTCTTTTCACTCCTCTACACATTTACTGTTGCCTAATTCGCATTCCTATCTTAATATTTTCATATCTATTCAAGAATTTTCCAAATAGAAAAAGGAACATAACTTTATATGTTTGCTTTTGTTTTTTGTTTTTTGCAAGGCAATGGAGTTAAGTGACTTGCCCAAAATCAACACAGCTGGGCAATTCTTAAGTGTCTGAGATCAGATTTGAACTTAGGTCTTCCTGACTCTAGGGCTGGTACTGTACCCACTGCCCCACCTAGCTTCCCCAGGATATAACTATATGAATAAAGAAAAATAAGTATCTTTGACCTTTTTTGTTTTAGCAATTATATGGAATATATAAACAATCCTTTCAAATATCATATAGTGAACCAGCAATTGTATTTTTATGGCTTTCCAATGATCTATAAAATGAGTGAATAACATGTGAAGATGGCTCCATGAAAAAGATGATGAGAAAGAGTGACATGATAGACCTTGTTGTTGTTGTCATTTTTGTTTTTAAACTAGTGACATTCCTTTGAACTAATACTGCATAGCTTCATTTTTACAATAAGATAAACACATACTTCTTACTTTTATATTAAATCCTTTGCCAATTGAATCATTTTGAACATCTCTTCTTGCTTTGGGGAAATTTCTAATTGAATACTTTAATGAGTTTGTGACCTCAATTCTGTGGATACTTTCTCCCTCTGTGTGAATTGTATATTTTTCTGTTTGTGTATGTGTGTGTCCTATACAGCTCTTGTCCAGCTCCTATAAATCATCAATCATTGGAATTCTTGACATGATGTGAACTTTGGTGGAACATAAGGGCTATCCATCAGATATGTTTTTCTCTTGACACGTGAACTACCATCTCTTTTTCTGTCCATACATCTCCATAATTTTTGTATCACTCAGAACAAAGCTAAGAATCATAGTGATTTTCCCTATTAATAGGAAAAAATCAGTTTATTCTCAATAGTTTTGTAATCGGCTTTTATTGATAACTTTTATTTTTATTTCAGTCATTTTTGAATATATCCCTTCTTCTTTTGGGCTTTCCCATGTAACAAAGAGGAGAGCAATATGTAGGCTGCCTCTGATTGGTGATGGTAAATTCCACATTCATAAGATTGTGCTTTTTGTAGAGACCTAGATCATGCAAATCTTTGAAATTTTCAAAAGAAACATAAAATTATAGTTAATTAAGTAGCATCTTAATAATGGAGAAATCTTTGTATTTGGCATTAGAGCCTTATGCCTTTTAGGCCCAAGGACATTTTAAAATGTGTATGTATGCTTTCACTTTTATGATAACTGTTCTCATTACATTGGTACTTATTTGGTAGGAGTTGTACAATTTAATCTTTTCAAATGGTGAGTTTTAATTGTTATGTCTTTGCTTTTATATTTTATTATCAACTATATCTCTTCTATAATATAGACAGTATAATGTTGTAGATAGAGGGGAGTTTCATCTGATTCATTAAGACCTGTCTGAGGGGTCCTGGGCTTCCCACTTAACCTTGGAGCCTCAGGTAACAAGACTAAGTTGAAGGATAACTGCTGATCAGTGTGACAAAAGAGATTTTCCATCATCAACATTCCTTACAATGACAAAATCACATGATCACATGTAAAGATGAATGTAATTATTTGTCATTTTAAAACTGATCTGGCTCCATTGCTGACCTTCACTGGCTGCTTCTCTATCTCTATCCACCCCCTGCTACCAGCTACTTACAAATAGATACCATGTAATTTAGCCAGATGAGACCGATTTCTGTTCTTTAAAAGCAACCTGACTTCGGCAAAAATCTTCCCTCTCCTCAGATTAATCTCATCCACCCTTTGAGTTCCAGTTTTAATATTCTCCATGAATCCTTTCCTGTTCACCCCCTAGCCATCATGTACCACATTGGGGGCACTTATTACATATTGCTTTGTAGAGTTAATTGGACACATACCTTATCTTCTTGATGGCACTGTAAATTCGTTAAGAGCAGAAGCTGTCTAACTAATTTTTGCATTTCAGCCCCCAAGCACCCAGTCATGGTAACCAAACTGAGTGTTTTGTAGAAGAGAAACATTTATAACTTTTGATGGAATGAATGAAGTTATTTGAAATTAAGTTTTTAGTTAGGAATGTAATCTCTAATTATAACATTTTTTCCTGAGAGAAAATATGCTCCACTGTGTATCCTTTGTAACATGATTTCTGGGAGCTATATCTGTATCTGTTTATAGGATATATCTTTATATATTTAAAGTCTATATGTGTACATATACACATACATGAATGTGTGTATATTTGGATATATAGAGCTATCTGGCTATAGTACATACATACATATATATATATTTATGGAGAGAGAGGTAAATATAGTTACATAGGTCTATATTTTTAGATTCCCTTCTATAGCTATGTCTATAGATCTTTTTGTATATATTTAGATATACATACAAATAGATATACAGATGTATATTATGTATGCTTATTTAGATGCTGATATACACATATATCTCAAGTGGTGATTATATTAATACAAGTATGTTCTTGACTCAATTTTTTTGCCTATATAATCCAAATTTCCCAGCTTCTCCAATGGAAGACCATTTTATATCTGATATAATTGGTTTGGGGTTGGCAGCAGGAATAGCTGAAGATCACAATCTTATTTGACCAACATTCCACCAGGCAGGTGGCATAAGAGGTCGGTGAAATAATGTAGGAAAAAGCCTCAGGAGGGTGGCTGACATAAGATGGGGTGGAAGCCAGAAGGACCTGATTTCAATGCATCTTGAGGATTTGTGCTTGACTGATTTAAGGAAGCTTGGAGATTCATTGCGGAGTAGAGGTTAAGGAGAATATTGATGAGGTCCTCCAGGAGCTCCTGTTTGTAATATTGTTCTGATTGCATCAAAGCCCAAGACAGTTTAGGTCAAAGGAGACAGAATCAGTGAAAGGAGTTCTGTCTGTACACACACACACACACACACACACACACACACACACACACACACACACACACTCTCATCACCATGGAGGAAAGATGTCTATTGCTCCTATTTCAGCATGCATCTGAATGCCTATCTGAGACCTTATTTTCCTATATTTGTATCTGGGACAGACTGTATAAGAGAACAATACACTGGACCTGGATCTGTAAAAGAAAAGCAAGATGAGCTGAAGTTCTTACCTAAGTTCTTACTCTAATCTTTATCCTTATAAAGGCATTCTCATCTTTCTAATAAAGCCATTTTACTGTGGTGTTGTACACAGTGTGATCTCTTGCAATGTAAATATCTGTCTCTGAATAGCTTAAGACGAATATCTCTGAGGACAATGCAAAGACACATTCCTGGGGGCTGGTTAACAGATTGTAATGTATGACCAAGGAAGAGCTCCAAAGACATGAGCAAAGGATACATCAAAAAACCTTTAACAAAATGAAAAGAAGCATTGGTAAAATGGCAAATTTCTGAGGAAAATGAAAATTGCAGCAGTTTATGTGGACCTTTTCTGGTAAACTTTTGAGAAGGCATAGACAAGTGTTACATAATTTGGGCAAGCAAGAACAGATGATGATTTGCATGATTGGAGTGAGCTCTTATATCAATGAGATCAACAAAAGTATTTTGAGTGTTTGAGTTTTGAAACGGCAGAGCTCTCGGGGATAGATAGAAGTATTACCATTCTGTATTTTATAGGTTAAGAAAATGAGGCTTATAAAAGTTATAAGACACACCTGTCATCACATATCTAGAACCAGAGGAAAGACCTTAAAGATCTTAGTCAGGACTTCTTATTCTTTACAAGACTATCATTCTTTCTATTAGATTACACTCTCTCTTAATATTTTTTTTATTAGAGTTGCAGAAACAAACACATTTTTAATAAATCTTCTTTCTTGTTACTCAGAACTATATGTTCCACAAAGTGACTTATGGGATATTACATTTTCTAAAGAACATTTTGATCTGCAGATAAAATCAGTGACAATATTGACATGAGAAAAATGATAAAAATTACTATGACTCAAATTCTTGTTTACTTGGGCTATTATCTAATTATCTAAGAATTTGTCCATCATTAAGCAAGAGGTTGGCTCTACCTTGCCAACTCTACCTTGAGTTGGACTTGTGGTTTTGAAACAAACTTATAGAAAAAACATAGGTACACTGAGTCATTCAGGGGAGAAAAACTAATCAAAAATATACTTTATTATTATATGCATCAGTAAATGGGAAAAAATCTCTAAAAGCTCTAGAATGATGAAGTTTCAGAGCCACAAAAAATAGATTTTATGAATATTTGTGGCACCAGTTCATATAATATTATCTAGTATTTCTTGATTCTTATTAAATCTGGGTACCAATATTTAGTATAACAAAATTAAATATCTATCTTATCTTGGATCTGATTACTTCATTATTTGAGACTTAATTTCTTTCTCAGTAAAATTAGTGAGTTCAACTAGCTCATTTCTAAAATTGCTTCTAATCCTACATGTGTCTTTGATCCTACAGTCTGATAAGCAGACAAATTTCATTAATATTATAAAGCTACATATAGGCTTACCATGTGTTCATAAATAAATCAAGTGAAAATTCCACAGTTTTATTTTATTATAGAATAATTTCCTGCATATGTTTTATATGTATATACATATGTGTATATATGTACATACACACATATAGGTGCACTTATATACTTATTGCTAATTCTGACACACAAATTTGCCCATAAATGAAATTCACCAAGCTCTGTCAACTGAAATAACTTATCAGTTATATTTTTGCTTTTTTGTCAAAGGGGAAAGGAAGTAAAATTTTGGTGAGGAGGAAGAAGAGAAAAGGAAAGAGATAAACATAAATGGAGAAAGATAGCATAGAGGGAAATACAGAATTAGTAAACTTTTTTATTTTTTTTTAGGTTTTGCAAGGCAAATGGGGTTAAGTGACTTGCCCAAGGCCATGCAGCTAAGTAATTATTAAGCATCTGAAGCCGGATTTGAACTCAGGTACTCCTGACTCCAGGACTGGTGCTCTATCCATTGTACTACCTAGCCACCCCCCAGAATTAGTCATCTTAACTGCAAATGTGAATGTGATGGACTGTCCCATAAAAAAGAAATGGATAGCAGAATGGATTAAAAAACAGAATCCTGGGGTGACTAAGTGGCGCAGTGGATAGAGTATTGGCCTTGGAGTCAGGAGTATCTGAGTTCAAATCTGGCCTCAGACACTTAATAATTACCTAGCCATGTGGCCTTGGGCAAGCCACTTAACCCCATTGCATTGAAAAATCTAAAATCCCCCCCAAAACCCAGAATCCTGTAATATGTTGTTTACAAGAAACACATTTGAAGCAGAGAAATACTCACAGGATAAAGGTAAAATTTTGGAGCAAAATATATAATGCCTCAGTATCAGTAAAAAAATCTGGGGTAGTAATCCTAATTTCAGAAAAAGTAAAAGCAAAAATCAATCTCTTTAAAAGGGATAAGGAAGGAAACTACATCTACTTAAAAAGGCACCATTGGAAATGAAGCTATATCATTACTAAACTATACCACCTAGTGGTATAGCATCCAAGTTCCTAGAGGAAAAACTGAGTGAATTACAAGGAGAAATAGATAGTAAACTTTAATAATTGGAGACCTCAATCTCCCTCTCTCAGAACTAGGTAAATCTAACAGCAAAATAAACAAGAAGGAAGTGAGGAGGTGAAAACTTAGATATGATAGACCTCTGGAGAAAACTTAATGGGGATAGAAAAGAATATATACCTTTTTCTCAGCAGTATATGGCACCTTCACCAAGGTTGACCATGTCTTAGGGCACCAAAAATTTAAAATCAAATGTAGAAAGGCTGAAATAATAAATATAAACTTTTCAAACCATGATGCAATAACAATTATATGTAATAAAGGGTCAGGGAAAGATAAAAAAGCAGTTTTGAGGGAAACTTTATATCTCTAAATTACTATATGAATAAAATAGAGAAAAGAGGAGATCAGTGAATTGGATATGCAATTTAAAAGCTAGAAAAAGAGCAAATTAAACATTCCCCAATTAAATACCAAATTAAAAATTCTGAAAAATCAAGGGAGAGATTAATAAAGTGGAAAGTAAGAAAAGCATTAATCTTATAAATAAAACTAATAGTTGGTTTCATGAAAAAGCCTCTGCTTAATCTGTTTTTTTTTTAAAAGAAAGAAGATAACCAATTTACCAGTATCAAAAATGGAAAGGGTGAACTATCCACCACCAATGAGGAGGAAATCAGAGAGATAATTCAGAACTACTTTGCCAAAATGTATGCCAATAAATTGGTCTACTTGAGTGAAACATATGAATGTTTACAAAAATACAAACTGCCCAGATTAGCAGAAGAGGAAATAAATTACTTAAATAATCCCATTGCAGAAAAAGAAATTGAAAAAACCATCAATAAACTCCCTAAGAAAAAAGTCTCCAGGTCCAGATTGGATTTACAAGTGAATTCTACCAAACATCTATGGAACAATTAATTCCTAGTTTACATAAACTACTTAAAAATAGGGGAAGAAGGAGTTCTGCCGAATTCCTTTTATGACACCAACATGGACCAGGGAGAACCAAAATAGACAAAGAAAATTGTAGACCAATCTCCCTATTGTATAGTGATATAAAAATCTCAAATAAAATTTTAGCAATGAGACTACAGCAAGGAAAAATAGACAGTAAACCAGTGATAATACACCATGATTAGGTTGGATTTATACCAGGCAGGCAGGGATAGTTCAACATTAGGAAAACACTCAATATAATTAAAAATATCAATAGTAAAACTAACAAATCATGATCATCTCAATAGATGTTGCAAAAGTCTTTGATAACATAAAACATCCATTCCTATTAAAAACACTAGAAACATTAGTAACTTATGGAGTATTTTCCATTAAAAGAATAAATAATATCTATCTAAAACTTTCAACAAATGTTTAATTGGAATAAAGTCAGCTCATTTCCAGTAAATTCAGTGGTGAAACAAGGATGGCCATTATCACCATTACTATTCTATTATATTAGAAATGCTAGCAATAGCATTAAGAGAAGAAAAAAGAAACTGAAGAATTCAGAATTGGCAATGAGGAAGCAAAGATTTCACTCTTTGTAGATGATATGATGGAGAAACTAGAGAACCTGAGAAAATCATCTAAAAAAACTCCTTGAAACAATTAACAAATTCAGCAAAGTAGCAGGATATAAAATAAACCTATACAAATCACCAGCATTTCTTTATATGGACAACAAAGCTCAAGAACAAGAGATGGAAAGAGAAATTCCATTTAAAATAATTTTAGACAGCATAAGTACTTGGGAATCTACCTCCCAAGACAAACTCAGAAACTTAATGAACACAATTATGCAGCCCTCCTCACCCAAATAAAGTCAGATCTAAATAGTTGGAAAAAATGTCAATTTCTCATGCTTAGGTTGAGCTAATATAATAAAAATGACAATTCTACCCAAATTAAATTACTAATTCAGTGCCATCCCAATCAAACTACCAAATAACTACTTTACCGAGCTAGAAAAAATAGTATCAAAATTCATCTGGAGCAACAAAAAAGTCAAGAATAGCAAGGGAACTGATGAAACGATTTAAAGGAAGGTGGTCTAGCTCTACCAGATCTAAAATTATACTACAAAGCAGCAGCATCCAAACTGCCTGGGACTGGTTAAGAAATAGTGGATTAGGATAGGTTCAAAAGACACTACAGGGGCGGCTAGGTGGCGTAGTGGATAAAGCACCGGCCCTGGAGTCAGGAGTAACTGGGTTCAAATCCCGTCTCAGACAATTAATAATTACCTAGCTGTGTGGCCTTGGGCAAGCCACTTAACCCCACTGCCTTGAAAAAAACCTAAAAAAAAAAAGACACTACAGTAAATGACTACAGCAATCAACTATTTGAGAAATCCAAAGTCATCAGCCTCTGGGATAAGAATTCACTATTTGACAAAAATTGGTGGAAAAATTGGAAAATAGTATGGAAAAAAGTAGGCATAGATCCACATCTCACACCCTATGCCAAAATATAGTCAAAGGGTATAGGATTTAGACGTAAAGAGTGATACCATAGATAAATTAATAGACCCCAAAATATTCTACATATCTGACCTATGGAAAAGGGATTAAATTTATGATCAACAAGAATTAGAGCACAGTATAAACTGCAAAATGAATGATATAGTTTTGACTATATTAAATTAAAACATTTTTGCACAAATAAAATCTATGGTGTCAAAATTAGAAGAAAAGTAGAATGCTGGCAAACAATCTTCACAACCAGGAGTTCTGATAAAGGTCTCATTTCTAAAATATATAGAAAATTGCATAAAATTTATAAAAATCATACATCATTCTGCAATTGATAAATGGTCAAATGATATGAACAGTTTTCAAATGAAGAAATTAAAACTATATACAATCATATGAAAATATTCTCCAAATCACTATTGATAAGAGAAATGCAAATTAAAACAATGACATATCCTCTCACATCTATTAGATTAGTCCAGATGAGAAAAGGGAAAATGATCAATGTTGGAGAGGTTGTAGGAAGATTGGGACATTGATGCATTGTTGGTGGAGTTGTGAATGGATTCAGTCTTTCTGGAGAGCAATATGGAACTATGCCCAAAGAGCAATAAAACTGTTCATTCCTTTTGACCTAGTAATTCCAATTCTAGGACTATATCCAGAAGAAATTGCAAAAAATGAGAAAAGTCCTACATGTTCCAAAATATTCCTAGCAGCTCTTTTTTTGTAGTGGCAAAGAATTGGAAATTGAGGGGATGCCTATCAATTAGGGAATAGCTAAACAAGTTATGGTACATGAATACTATGGAATATTTTTGTTCTATAAGAAACTCTATAGTGGCTAGGTGGCACAGTAGATGGAGCACTGGCCCTGGAGTCAGGAGGACCTGAGTTTAAATCCAGTTTCAGACACTTAATAATTACCTGGCTGTGTGACCTTGAGCAAGCCACTTGCAAAAACCTAAAAAAAAAAAAGAAACTGGAGAAACATGGAATGACTTACAGGATCTGATACTGAGTGAAAGGATTAGAGCCAAGAGAGCACTGTACACAACAATTTTATGAGATTAGCAACTTTGATGGAAGCAGCCCCTGGCTGGGACAACTGTATTTGACTGGTTATGGACTATATTATCCCTAACCACAAAGACAAACAAAACAAAACAAAACAACACACACACAGAAAAAAAAATCCTTCCAAATCTGATAAACACTTTATAAAAATTATCTCTTATGTATCTACCTTAATCCTAATTTCTCATGCCAAAAATTACTAATTCGTAAATATGTTTAACATAATATGTATGTAAAATGCTAACCTGACTATTCCCTGCTGAGGGGAAGGGGTTGGGAAGGAAGGGTGGAGGGAAATTTTGTAACTTGGAAATATGCATGTACAAATGGATGAAAATAAATAAATTAATTTATTTTTTCTTTACTTTTTTCTTTAGTATTTGCTCTACCTACCCTCAGATCTTTTATTGAGAATCTTTAAGACATCTAGTTGTTCCATTTTAGACATGTGCTACTGGTCTAGCAGTGTTTAGCACATTTATTTGATTCATGTGTTCCTATCCTTGATCTTTACAAGTTTTCAATCTAAAAAGTTTTTACTAGGATTTCAGATACAAACTAATTTAAAAAGACATCTTTCTTCCATTTTATCCTAAAATCAATACAGCTTATTTATTCTTCTAATCTTCATCACTTATCAAAAGTTTTTGATTGTTGCATCATAACCATAGAGTATGCAATTCTGTTCCTTTGTAGCAATACCATCGTATAAGGTACATTTCCATACTTAATCACAGCTCAGCTTGACAACCATTTACAGTGAATGTTACTCCCTACCAAATATATTCTATTAGTTGTTGCACCTCACCATGATACTTGACCTTTTCCACAAGTCCTCATGACTGACAAGTTAATGAATATTGTGGTGCAAACCTCTCTTCTGCTCCTAGCATTTTTCCTGGAGTAGTGGGCAGCCAATACCATGATGGTGGTACACCTGCTGGCTCTCAATTGGAGGACCATCTTCCAAATGGGGGATCAGTTGCCCAAGAGAACTCTGGCAAGAATCTTGCCTGAGAATAGGACATGATTTTCCCTCTGACTTCCAAAGATATTTCCCATGGTTAATACAGAAGTATTCAATGCTCTATGGTTCTATAGCAATGGTTTAATGTCCACTGAGCTCTAGATGACTGTCTCCTTCCTCTTATTCCCTCATCCTCACTACCCTCAACCACCAATGACACTCTTGGGCTACAAAGTTCCTTGGCCCTTCTAACAGAGGCACTTTCTTGTTCAGAATGCTTCTTGAACTCACCCCACCCCCACCCAACCCCTCTCTTCCACTCATTCTCTTGTCTACCTTCTCTGTTGGCCCTTGGTTTTTTTTTTTTGTTTGTTTGTTTTCATCTTTATTCTGTTAACCTCTTCTCTGGGACTTCTCACTTTTCATGTCAAACATCTTGTGTTCTTTTTATTTATTTATTTATTTAAGGCAAGGGATTAGGTGATTAAGTGTGTGACCACACAGGCAATTATTAAGTGTCTGAGCCCTGACTTGAACTTAGGTCCTCCTGACCACAAGACTAGTGCTCTATTCACTGCATCTTAGCTGGCCCAGCTTGTGTTCTTAACCACAGAAAGATAATAGGAATGCTGATTATTCCCCAAAAAGGGGAAAAGCATGATGCTCTGAATATATTCTCTGTTAGTTTCAGACTTTGGTTGGACTTTTTTAGGGAAATTTCTTGATTATTTGGAAAATGACTCTGATACTAAAGGAATAGTTATTTCATTTTTGCTCTAGATTCAATGCTGTTCTGAATGTTAGCAATAATTTTGAGATGGATTTCATGTGATATAATGATTCTATCATCAGTATACATTTTTTGGCTATGCTTATGAAAACAGGTAGGCAAATATTTCATTCTGGATCTACTTATTCCCTCCAATCCCCAAAATCAGAAGAGTGAAAATCAAGTCAATTATTTATTATTTCATGGAGCAGGATGGAGGATGGAAGGGAAACTATTGCTAGAATGAGTAGGTCATTTTAAAAAATGTTAGTTAGAAAACTTCTTTTTACTTTTCAAAGCCTATTAAGTGGAAGCAATCATTTCTTTACTTAATTGCATGTGAACTGTTATAGTAAATGTGATTGCTTCTTTTTAGAAATAGCCATTCACTAATTCTAGTCTAAACTATTTAGATTTTCTTTGTGAGAAATAGAAAAGCTAACACATGGTAAAAGATTTTGACTGATAATAAAAAAGTTACAAAAATTTCAGTAATGCTGTTTACCTGACACATATTCATTTCATCATTTTGTAGTTAGAATGGTGACATTTCAGAGAAGGGACACATAGAGTTCAGTTCAAAAAATTCAAACAAAACAACAAAACTAGGGTATGATGCTCTATAGCTGTGTCATAAAATTTATTTCCCAGTGATTCTCTTTCACATTCTGTAGAAGCAATTTCCATTTCTTTGTCGTTAATATGTTGTGGAGATTCCTGAAAGCAAAAAAAGGTTCTGAAATGATCAGGAGTGTCTAGTGATCAGAAGACACAATCTATAACTGAGTTCTCCTGCCTCCCCTAGAGGTTCTCATACACTCTCTATTTTCCTGTGGTGAAAGTTCTATGGGTTTTTTTTTTCAGTTCTCATATTCCTTCTATCTTATTTGAAAGAGTATTAAGACATATTCTCACTATCTGTGCTCAAGAATTATTCCTTTCTGGAATGTGTTTAGGATCTAAGAAGTCACTCAAGTTGAAAAGACAAAGGATTCAATAATGTCAAAGGCAAAAATACAGCGCATTATTACGCTGCAAAAGAATTTCAAAATGTTGCCATATTGATTTAGGTTGTTCTATGATTCCATAATAGGCAGGGAAAAGGATATGCATATGACCAACTTATTTGCCTCTACCTCTATTAATTTTATCAATAGAATAAATATTCCTATAAAATTAAAGACACAGATTTGAATTTGGAAGTCTACATTAAATTTTTGTTGATTAACTATATTAATACAATAATTAGCAACTATCTTCTTAATTTTGTAATTAAATATCTAAAATGAAATTCCATTACAGTGCCTGCCTGAAACTATCTTCTCTTTGAGACATTGTTACTTTCTGTCTTCTCAATAATACAAAAACTTAAGACAGTTTTTCAATTCTAAAATTAATGTTTATTGAATTGCTACTGCAGGTTAATCTCCACATAAGTCCTACTGAAATTCTTCATCATGTAATGAAAGTGACCATTGAATTTGAAGGGCTATGCCTTAATAACCACTACCTTTCAAGGTAGTGGTTATTAAGAATCTCATTGTTATTTGACCATTGATAAATATTAATTTAAAAATTAATCCTCAAAAGATGACATTTTTGTCCACTGAATGAATATGTTATTGGAGGAAATTAGTCACATGGATATTTATAGCATTTGTATTATTTGTCCTTTATGCTTGAAGAGGACAAATGACATTTTGATGTTGGGGTTTCAAGGTGCAGATTATTTGATTGTGAATGATGGATCCAGTACAAACTGGGGAGATTATACCATTAATCAAATACAAATAGTCTCTTTTTAAAATTTAAGGCAATGGGATTAAGTGACTTGTCCGTGGTCACACAGCTAGGCAATTATTAAGTGCCTGAGACCAGATTTGAACTCAGGTCCTCTTGACTCTAGGGCCAATGCTCTATCCACTGTGCCACCTAGCTGCCCCACAAATAGTCTCTCTTTAAGCATTTGGGATAGAGATGTCTTGAGATTTATGCATCTAATGGCATCCTGCTTTGCTTTTAAAGCATAGAACCCTCTGATTAAGATACTTCATGCTGAGAAGATTTGTTCAAGTATCTTCCTTATCTCACAATTGATGCTAAAGTTCTTCAGATAGACCTTCATAGTATCTCTCACTGTTTCTTCTGACCTCTATGTGAATGCTTGTCTTTTACAAGTTCTCTGTAAATTAGTCTTTTAGCTATGTGTACATTTGACATTCAGGCCAAGTAGCTAGCCCATCAGAATTTTCCTAAATTTGTTCAAATTGAAACAACTCAATTTTCTGTTATGTCTAGTTTTTCTAAGCAAGCAACCAAGAAGTCAGCACAGTGTGTAGACTTTCAGTCTGATAAGCACCCCAATATCTCTTCTTTCCCCTTCTTTCTTAGTTGGTTCTGGCAATGTGTACATCAATCTCATCTTCTAGGTCAGGGATAGGGAACTCTGGCCTGTAGGTCATATTGGTTTGGCATTGCCAAGGCAACCACAAGAGGGACTCAAAATTCAGTAAATCCTAGGAGCTTTTTAGGGGTGAATTAATTAAATATTTAACCACATATAGCCAATGAATGATGTTATAAATATCCAAAAGGCCCTTGGCAGAAAAAAGGCTTCCTACCTGGACAGTATATTTCCAAAATAAGTGAACTCATACACATTATTCAAAATTTCTCCTTCTACCTATGGATGTGCCATTCTGACTGTTGGAGAACTTGTTTTCTTGGTGTTGTCAGGTTAGAATTAGCACAAATTTCAGAGAATTGGTCTATACTCTGTTGCATCTCAGACTCAGAGGCTGCTTTGAGTGTCCACTTATCTATGAACAGAAAGTCTCACACCAACTCTTCCTCCACTTTAGTCCTGGCTTGTAGCCTTTTTGAGTTAAAGAGTTTACCATCAGTGTGGTAGCTGACCTTGATGAAGATGTCTGATAGTTCAGAAGACATCTTGCTATAAAACATGGAGGTCACACAGCCTTGATTCACCTTATTGCTAACTGAAAAAGCATGGCAGGATCATCTTTTAGCCAGAATCCATGTAAGCATTTCCTCATTAAACTAAGTTGAATACTGATAAACAGTGAGTAACCAAATTTTGCCAACCTCTTCCACAAGTCCTCATGACTGACAAGTTAATGAATATTGTGGTGCAAACCACTTTTCTGTTCCTAGCATTTTTCCTGGAGTAGTGGGCAGCCAATACCATGATGGTACACTTGCTGGCTCTCAGGTGGAGGACCATCTTCCAAATGGGGGATCAGTCACCCAAGAGGACTCTGGCAAGAATCTTGCCAGTGATGACTAAGAGAGAAAAGACTCACCCACCCCACAATTATCACAGGAAAACATATTTCCTTTTCCATTAAAAATGACAATTGAAAATGGAAGTATCCTTGATTTCCTGAGGGATAGCCTCCTCTTGCCATGTAACTAAGAAGATTTCAGGCTGCTTTTGTATGAGCAGTGGACCCCTGCCCTGTCCTCTCCAACCTAGGATGGAATCAATGCCAGGTGTTTTGCTACATGAAAGAAGCTTAATGGCTTTCAATACATTTTCAGTTGGGAATCTGAGAAGGGAAGGATAGACTTCAACTTGAAATATATGATTAATGGCTTCAGAATTGGCTGATGAGAGTATGTTGAGAACACTATGGGTGTATTCAGCCCATCTTTGCAGGATCATGTCTTTATCACTGACCAATGAGGTTTCATTAGTTCCATTTTCAGCATAAATGAAAGCAAAAGTCCTAAGGAAGTTGAAGCTAAATAGAAGGATGTCTTAGAACCCCATTTTAGACAGAGAGATAATTAAGATGGACTCCTATATGTCCCAAGGCAATAGGAAACTCAATTTCTTAAGACTCTTGATCATTTCTTTAATTATATGCATGAACACAAACAAAATAATCTTCATGAAGAGAAGTACATATTGGCATAGATTCATAGACATGCATAGTACCTTGCCATTGGTATGTGCTCCTTTTTTATTAAGGTGAACATTTATGTTCCACCAATTAAAAATGTTTATCATTCCCAAAGTAAAATTTAACTAAACTTATTTTTAGACAGTTAACATGTCATTTAATATGTAAAACAAGAAATAGGACAAATTGATTAAAGTGGACAATCTCTGAATATTTCTTTAGTGATTTGATCTGTTTTCATTATCTAAAACAGTGTAATCACTACATTTGTACTCTTAATATTTCAGTATCTGTATGAAAAGGTAGAAATGAGCCTTATAAATTGAAGCCAGACAGAGCAGCTAAATCAGACCAAATACATCTAGAATAATTATATTCTGGAAGTAACAGTTTTAAAATCATGTTGTAAAATTAATTTTCAAGTTCCCTGATAGGACACAGAATAATGATAAAGAAAATCATGAACCGTTACCAAAGACAATTAAAAGGTAGCTACCAACAATTTGCTTTTTCCATATAAAGTGTTTCAGAATGATCTATAAATGTTTCAAGGAAATTTTAATGAAAATATGAGAAAGATAGAATGTGAAATCTCTTTCAAATTTTTCCCTTCATAGCAGACCACATTTTTATGATCACAAATTAACTGAAAGGCCTAAAGAACGCAAGATACAATTTTTATATATGTGGATAATAAAATCATTTACATGAATGTGTTAAAATCATAAACTTATTTGACATATACAAGTATAAATAACAGACTACATCATAGAAGCTATTCTCAGAGTTTAAATAAAAATAAGCTGATAGAAAGTACCTTTAGATGATTCAATTTGTAGATTTTATTATTTGGATTCCACTAAATCTTAGAATATTGCAGCATCTTCTCAATGAGATCTAAGATCATTCAATAAATGAGTCTAAAACTACACACAGGACAAAGGATTTAGATGAAGAAAGGCTCTGTATTGCCCAGAGTACAAGTGCATGGGACAAGGAGGTCAGTGAGTCGTTTCCAGAATTAAATAAAAGGAGAATAATGGTATACTGTGTTGCTTTTGGAGGACTTTCAATGATCTGAAGTTGCTCCCTAACACAAAATGTACCTTTAAAGCACCTCTATTTTTTAGTAATGCTAAATTTCTATAGTACATGGAATATTGCAGTTTATAAGTTTATCAAAGTGAATGGTGTAAAATATGATCCAGGAAATGTATAATTAGAGAAAAAAATGGATTAACCACATAGTGGGAAAGATAAATAACAGATTAACAAAGAAGTACTTGTAAATTATGAAATACTAAAGTACCCGAAGAAAAACATTGAGCATGTAGGAACATTGGATACAAGGAATAATCTAGGGAGCCCCCAAATCTCACCAAAATGAGAATGCCTGGCTTGCTCATGATATGCATTTGTGGAAGAAAGCTGACATATTTGACAAATTCATTGAAGCATTAATCTATTGTAAATTATTCCCCTCATAAATCCACAATTATTAGGCCTAATTAATTTGTGACAAAGTGAACATAAAGGAAAGAAATAAGCAAGCCACTCTAAACTCTCTAGATGCTACTGTATCATCTAGTAGGAATGACCACAGTTGATAATAGTTTGTTGCTCCTTTCCACCCACTGATACTGAAGTCCTCTCTTTGACCAGAACTAACATATGGGTCCAGTGATGTTGGCAGCTTGGGGGAGCTATCTTAGTTCTTCAGGGATTCTCAAATCTCTGCAGTTGTGGTAGAAAATAGCAAAACAGAAACAACTTATAAAATGATAAAAGCCAAGATGGCAGAGTACAGAAAGACTTTCCCAACATTCCCTTCCAAATAACTTTAAATAACACCTCTTAGCAAATTTTGGAGTGGCAGAGTGAACACAAAGTCTTTTAGAGCCTAGAACAATGGTAGAGATCTGTGAAATAGTGGAAGGAGCTGAGCAATAACTTATACGGATGGGACACAAGTGGTAGGCTATTTGGTGGTGACAGAAATAGCAGTTACTTTGAGGGTTCTCAAATCAGAGTCTACAAGGGGACTTGGTAACTGGTATAACAAAGAGAGTGATTAAAGGGATCCTTTTATTATCACAATACACAGAACCAGACATTCTTTGGCAACTTCAGTGCCTGTAGCTATTCTCAACCACACTTCAAAGATGGTGGGAAGCACTTTTTGGTCAAGAGGCAACAGGAACCCTGAGAGGAAGGTGTTTAGTAACTCCACAGTCTGTATCCACTTCTGGGTCAGACATAGTACAAGAGCAGGGAGAAACACTTTTCAGTCAAGAGGGAGTAGAATTTCTGAGGGACTTCCAGCCCCAAAGAAACAGGATCCTGAAAAGCAGTATCAATTGCAATCTTAAGGGTCCTGTGTAAGGACCAAAGTATAGACCAGGAGAGCAGTAACCACACCTTTTCTTAGATCAATCCTGCTTGAAGGCACTGACAGCTTCCAGATCCCCAAAACTAACTCTGAAAATGGCAATGTGAAAAAGCCTGGAGTTTGAAATGATTGGCCCCCAACCCCATGCTTAGAACAGAGCACAACATTAACTTAAAGTTCCACATCAAGAGGTAGGGTGGGAAAAATGCACAAACCAAAACCAAAAGGACTGATTATAAACATATTTTACGGTGACACAAACTCAGAAGATAATGGATTCAAAACAGTTAAGAAGCTTCAAAGAATAAGGTGAAGTGACCACAAGCCCAACAAGATGTCCTAACAGAGCTTTAAACAAGATTTTAAAAATAAAATGAGAATGGTAAAGGAAAAATTAGATAAAGAAATATAAACAGTGGAAGATTATTAAAATATAATAGCTTGATAAAGGAGGTATAACAAGTACTGAAGAGATGACTCCTTAAGCAGAATTAATCAAATGAAAAAAGCTCACTGGAGAAAATAATTCTTTAAAAATTAGAATTGGACAATGAAAGCTAAGGATTCCATGGCACATCACAAAAACAATAGAGTCCAAAAAAAATAAAAAATATATGAACTATTTCATTGGAAAAACAACAAATATGGAATTTAAGTCAAGGAGATCTAATTAAGGAATTATTAGATTACCTGAAAGCCAAAATAAAAAAAAAGAGTCTAGACATCATATTTCAAGAAACTGTCAAGGAAGACTGTTCCAATATACTTGAATGAAAGTATAAAATGGAAGTTAAAAGAATCTGTTTATCACTATCAGAAAGAGATCCTGAAATGACAATTTCCAGGGATATTACAGCCACACTCTAAAGTTCTCAGAACAAAGAGGAAATACTTCATGCATTAGGAAAGATCTTATTTAAAAATTCTGGAGTCACATCACACAAAATTTAGCAATTTCTACTTTAAGGGATTGAAGGATTTTTGTGTATGATGTTGTGGAAGGCAAAAGAGTTGGGATTACAAAAATAAATTGACCAGCAAAGCAAAGTATTAACATTTCTCTTGACCTAAGTGAACCTTTCCTCAATCCTCTGCCTCCTAGCTCTCTGTGGCCCTCCCCTTTCTGCAACACTGTTGTCTTCAAAACTAGACCAGGTGTCCATTATTATCATTTTTATTTAAAATTGTATTAGAAATGCTTGCAATAGTAATAAGACAAAAATAAATTAAAGGAATAAAAATCTGCAATGAGAAAACAACATTATTATTCTCTAGATTATATGATGCTACATTCAGAGAATGCTAGAGAATCATTCTCTAAAGACCAGTTGAAAAAGTAAACAACTTCAGCAAGGCTACATAATATAAATTAAGCTCACATAAATCAACATTTCAATATAATAACAGCAAAATTCAACAGAAAGAGAAAGAAAGACATTTTAAAATCATTTAGAGACAATATAAAATACTGGGGATATTTCCTGACAAGACAAACCCAAAGATTGTAATTGCAAATGTTTCTAACAATAGTAAAGGTAGATCTAAAGAATTACAACATATTAATTACTCATATGTAAGGTGAGGGAATATAATAAAAATGACAATTCTATCTAATTTAATTTATTCAGAGGCATAGTCAAAGGAAAAAAATGATTTAGGTCCTGGGCGTCCAACCTTTTAGTTCTTCTAGGCTGCTTCACCCAACAAAAACTTGCATAGGGCTAGGTATAGAATTTAATATGTGTTTATGATTACAGTGTAACCCATGTTACCAATATAATAATAATAATAATAATGTAATGTCACATGAATAGACTTTTATACTGCAGGTCAGATACACTTTATTTAAACCTCTAAAGGGTGATATCATATGTAAATTAGGGGAGGATGGGAATACATACTTGTCCAATTTATAGTTAAGAGAAGAGTTTATGACCAAGCAAGAGATAGAGAGAATCACAGTATGCAAAATGGATAATGTTGATTATGTGAAATTAAAAAAGTAAACTATTTCAAAAGAAAAACGAATGCAGCCAAAATTATAAGGAAAACAGGTATCTGAGCCAGAAATCACAGCAGGTTTCTCTGATGGAAAGTCTCATTTCTCAAATATAGAGGGAATGGAACCAAATTTATAAAAAGTAAGAGCCATTCTCTACTTCATAAATGGTCAAAGGATGTGAACAGGAAATTTTCAGAAGAAGAAATCAAAACTTATTATTTTATTTTTATTAAAGATTTTATTTGCATTACAATTTGCTCCCCCACCCCATGGAAAGCAATCTGTTAAAAATGCTCTAAATTTCTGCTAGTTAGAGAAATGAAAATTAAAACAACTCTGAGATCTCATCTTACAATATTCGGATTGGCTAACATGGCAGAAAAGGAAAACGACAGATACTTGAGGAGATGTGAGGGATGCTAATACACTGTTTTTAAAGTTGTAAACTAGTCTAACCATTCTGGAGAATATTTTGAAACTATGTCCAAAGGATTATGTGCATATCCTTGAATTGGGAGTATCTCTACTAGATCCACATCTCAAAAATATCAAATTTATTCTTTTTTTTTTGGCAAGGCAATGGGATTAAATGACTTGCTCAAAGTCACACAGCTAAGTTAAGTATTAAGTATCTGGGACTGAATTTGAACTCAGATCTTCCTGACGCCAATGCCAGCGCTCTATCTACTGTGCCCACTAACCTCCCCAAAAAGAGTAAGACCCATTTGTATAAAAATATTTGTAGTAGCTTTTTTGTCATAGTAAAGATCTAGAAATATAGGGAATGCCCTCAATTAGGAAATGGCTAAACAAGTTATGGTACGTGATTATGATGAAATACTATTATGCTATAAGAAATGACAAGTAGGATAGATTCAGAAAAGCCTGAAAAAGCTTATATATTCATATCCTGTTGGAAGATCCAAGTAAATCTAGGTTTTATTCCTAGATCTTCTGCACGCAAAGTGAAGTGAGAACCAGGAGAATATTGTACACAGTAACAGCCATATTGTAAAGATGATCTACTGTGAAAGATGTAGCTACTCTGATCAAGATAATGATGCAGTACCATTCTAAAGAACACATGATGAAAAATGCTATCCACTCTAGAGAAAAAACTGATGAATTCTGAGTAAAGATTGAATCATACTTATTTTTACAGTCTTGTCTTTTTGTGGTTTTATTTTGTTTGCCTTTTCTTTTGCAACATGTCTAATATAAAAAATTGTTTTGTATGACTTCACATCTTTAATTGATAAGCATTTCCTTGACTTTTCATGAATGTGGGGTGAGTGACATTTTAAACACATGATTGTTAATTTTTTATGAATAAATGGAAACTACTTAACAGAATAAAAATAATTTTCAAAAACACAAAATGATACAATATGCCAGTATTGAAGTTAGCAGATTAAAATTTGTCACATGAAGAAGAAAATACCTCCTATATCTAAATTTAGTTTATGTTCTAGTAATTTAAAGCTCCGAAAATGAATTATAACAATTTGGCAATGTTCCTTTACTTTTTCCAAACTTATCAGTATTTCTTTAGAGATTAGCTTTGGTAGATAATTTACCACACTTGATAACAAAGGTCTATTTCCTCCTTACCATTATGCCAATATTTATCAACAGTAGTGCATTAAATTGAATTTTTTTTTAAAAGAAAAGTGGGCTTTCCTGAAATCCTATTTAGTGTGCCTTCATAGTTATCAGACTTGACTCTTACCAGAAAATTTGTGAGACAGTTCCCAAATGAAGAAAATTTCTTTTCAAATACTAAGATCAGTGTATATTCATATACATATACATATACATATACATATATATGTATGTACGTATACATACATATATATGTATCTGGCAATAGCCCCAAATTGATTGTTGATAAAACATAGTATAATCCTTTTGACTTTGCAAAATTCAATACAGATATCACTGCTATTCTGCCACACAATAATCCTGTGAACTTAGTACAAATGCTATCATTCAAAATGATTTACAAGACAGAGATATAGCAACTGTGATACCCTCTTTTATTGTACTCTCAGAAAAACTACCCCAGTTCAATGCCATTTGGGGGTATATATCCAATCAAAATCATAGCTAAAAAAGTACCTTCCTATATATGTTTCCTTTTATTAGTCAGCGAAGGCAGTTGATTTAAATCAAAGGCATTTATCATAAAATAAGAATAACAATAGAACAATTTTTTCATGAACTTGGGACAAACTCTCATAAATGCAAAAACCATCTGGGAGAAGAACATATATGCTCACTATAGCATTTTTAGTAAAAGAAGGGATAGAGTTAATCATAACTTTTTGATTACTTAATTTTGATTACTTAAATTTTGTTTTTAAATTGCAAGACAAAAATAATGACGAATGGAGTAAGAGAAATTGTAAAGTTTGAAGTCACAGTAACGCCTCCCACTAACTTAGGAACCCCTTACATTCTAAGCCTTATCTCTAGAACTGGAAATGACTGTTTCTCAGGATTGCCCTTTCCTCATCTTTGCTCAGGGAAAGAAACATAAAGCAGAGAGGAAATCAGGGGACTTGTGTCTCCTTCATGTTTGTCTAAGAAATCAGATGCCCTCACTGCCATGTGTTAGAGTTTTCAGGGGTGCACTGGCAATATTTAACAACTGACTCACTGGAAAAAAAATTAGCCTATCTTCTGGTCATTTAAAGCTTTGAAAATGAATCGTAAGAATTTGGCAATGTTCCTTTACTTTCCTCTTCTTTAGAGAGAGGATTTGGTAAATAATTCACCACATTTGATAACAAAGATCTCCCTCCTTATCATTGTGCCAATATTTACCAACAGAGGTGCACTAAATGAAATTTTTTTTTCAAAGTGGGCTTTAGTAAAATCCTATTTAGTGCCTTTCATAGTTTTCAGACTTGACTCTTGCCAGAAAATTGGTTTTAAACTTTTAAGTTTAAAATGCATTTACTATTTCCTCTATCAAGTTACAAATACACTATCAATGAAACAATGACCCAAATCCTGTTTATGCTGAAGTTTCTGAGGGATAAATGCTCACATTGAAAATGTAGCTGGTTTTTTTCCTTGTTAACAGTTTGAGTTGGGGCCAGTATACCCCTAAAGTGGAAGGAGAAATCCTCTCCTGTCCTTTCTGGCAGAATACCAATGCAATATATTCTAAAAAGAAGATGAAGAAGGACCCTTCTCTGCACTTCTCTATGTGGACTGCTCCATTTGGCTTAGTGACCAGTTTATTTGACATCACTTCACATAAAGGGGTTGGTAGAGCATTGCAATGGGCAAGCTTTCTCCTGAGCATGGGCACCAGTTTATCCTCAGGAAGTCAGATTGAATGCCTAGCTACATAGAATATGATTGATTGTAGAACATAATCATTATGTTTATTTGGTCTTTTATAATATCTTATTCCTTAACTGTTTATGAATTATCTCCCCTTTCTATAATTTGCAAAAGTTAGCATTCTATTCTATATTTCATGGTGTGTTATATTTAGATAATTTATACCTTTGCAAACTGGAATCTGATATATGCTAAATGCAATGTGGTATGAAGGAGAGAATTCTGAACTTGGAGTCAAGAAGTCAGTACAAATGTTTAGTTAGTTAGCTATATTATGTGGAAAAGTAACTCAATTCCTCTGAGCCTCAGGGTCTTCAATAAGACTTTAAATTATAGATGGGCTGTGAGTTTTGAAAGAGTTTCATACAAAAAGCTTAGATACTTATACACTGATAAATACAATAAAAATGCTTACCTAAACCTTTTTTTGGGCTCTAGATCACTTTCTATTTCCCCCAGAAATTTATTTTGAATAAGGAAACAATCAACAGTGCTCTCAGATTCATTAAATACTAGGTTGTGAATAACATTTTTCCTAGGACTTCTTTATTAAGTTTATTTCAATGATCTATATTTCTATCTTTTTAATAACTGAAACTTTTTTTAGAAAATAGTGTATTTTCTTTCTTCAGATTTTCATCATATGTTCTGATATTCCTCACATTCTAATTTCTTTAAGATAATTATTTTATTTTAATCTAAAATCATGTATCATGTATCATGTATATGAAGGGGGAGAGTAGATTGTTTTAGCAATATTCCTTAAATTAATTTGTAGGTTTGGTTATATCAAACTACCAAGAGGTAGTTTATATAGAGGTAGATGACCAGAAATTTTGCAGGCAAAATTTCCACAGTCTCATGGGAAATGATGGGGGAAAATATTGTGAATGTGAATGAGGGGAAAATAACATTTCCATATTACAAATTATATTCTAAAGAAGAAATCAAACAAAACTATTTGATGCTGATTAAAAAGAGAAAAGCTGATTGATTAAATAAGATTAGATAAGGAAGAATTAGAAACAATTGAATTTAATAATACACCTTTTATTCAAACTGAGAAAATAAATTACTTGGGGGGAAAGAACTTCCTATTTGAAAAGAACAATTGAGAAAAACTGCAAAGCAGTTTGACAGAAATTAGATTTATATCCACAGTGTATATCATAAGCAATAATATACTCCAAAAAGATAAATGACAAGAATATTAAAAGTCACACTATTAAAAAATGAAAATAAAATCAGGGACATTTTACTACTATGTCTAAGTGGAGAATTCCTAGATAAACAATGGAAATAATGACAAAAAAAGATAAAATAGGAAATTCGTTACATGAAATTGAAAGACTTTTGTACATATATATATCATTTCAACTTGAATGAGATAGAAAACTTTTGGTAATTGAACAAAATGTTCTTAAAAGTAGAATTGCAAGCTAATAACACCATATGAAAGATTGCTACAAATCACTAATAGCAAGGGAAATTCAAATCAGAAAAAATCTTAAGATTTCATCCCCACAATACCCACAAAATATGAAAATAGTCCATGTTGGGACAGTCATAGTAAAACAGGAAAAACTATTATACTCTTTAGAGCTGTGAATGCTCCAGTCATTTAATTCAAAAGTAATCCAAAGTAATTTGAAATTGTGCGAACAAAATTACTTAATAGTTACTATAATCTCTCTCTGATTTAGAAATGTCATTTCTGTATATAGTGAAGGAAGTCAAAAACAGAACAAAAGGTTTATTAAACACTGAAATATTTGAAAAGCATTCTTTGTTATGACAAAGAACTGGAAACAAAGATATTTATTGATTAAGGTATGACTTAATAAATTATGGTTCATAAATTTAATGGAATATTTATTCACACTGATATATATATATATATAGTGGCTATATTATCTTATAGGAAGCAATGCATATTAATAATTTTGAGTAGCATGAGAAGGCATGTGAATTGATATGAAATGAAATAAATAGAACTAGGAAAATAATTTATGTAATGACTGCAATCAATATAAATGGAAAGAAAAAAAAGATGGAGCTTCAATGTTATGAATAATTATGACCAAGCTTGGATATGAATAATAGGTGGGAAATATACATTTTTTTCTCCCATTTTGAAAGAAGTTATAGGGCATGATAGTTACAAAAATTGTTCTATAGTCTGATTGTTGCTTTACTGGTTTACGTTGTTGAATTAACTTCTCTTTCTAAAAATTCTGTGTTACAAAATCTGACTATTGGTGGGAGATGAGAAAGGTTCCTTTGAGAAATGAAGCATATAATAGTAAAACAAAGGATATACATAATTTTTAAGTAATACACAGGAAAAATAGAAATATCATAAATTATACTACAAAAATGAAGTTTATAAAACTTTTCTTGATTCTTAACTTCTAGTAGATTCCTAAAAAGTCTTAAACTTGTTATGAATATATTTTAGAAATATTTGTATATGCATGTTATCTCCTTTGCTCCTCTAGACAAACTCTTTAACTGTTTACCTGCAGGTTTGTTGCATAGATTTTTGATATGTCTTAGCACTGCCTAGTACTTAGCAGACACTTAATATTTGTTGATTGGTAAATAAAGATGTGTGTAGATGTAGATATACTGTTTGTCTATCTGTCTATTCCTCTACACATATAATAAGTGGCATATCTTTTAAGTATGTAAATAAGAGGCTAGCTGAACTACAACAAGTTCTAGCTGGTAATAACATAATTAGTAGGCTTCAGCATAGCTTTCAGATTAAGAAGAGATCCAATAGAAATAGCTGAGAGGTATATATATATATATATATATGTATATATGTATATATATATATATATATGTTATAAAACATGAGAAGAGAGTTTTCCTAGGAATCTGGAAGGTTTGAGTTCATACTATTTTAACCACATATGAAACAGAGATCTTTTGATGGGCAAGGCATTTCCTCTTATCTTTTGAACACATAGTAACTTGTGTGAGCTCAAATATATGTTTGAAGCAATATATGTAGTCATGCATATATGTGTGTATGTATATATGTAAAGATGCTTATACTTTGATATATTTATGTTTATGTAAATTTATTATAAATATGATTATATACTTAAATTTTTATTTATAAATGAAAATGTGTATTCTAACTTATTAGAACATTAGAATATTAGATATTTAGTAATTGCTCTTTCATTGTATTTTTTCATTTTATTGAGTACGTGTGTCTGTATGTATTACAAAGAACTGTCTGTCTAGAATTATCCCCATCCCAGTAATTAGAATGTCTACCAAAGCAGTATAGTTTTAGTATTGAATAACCAGCTGTCTTTCATTATTACTGAACTATTCATGTGTACATTGTTTTTTTTTTAATTTTATTTATTTAAAGCAATGGGTTTAAATTTTATTTATTTAAGGCAATGAGCAATGGGCCCAAAGTCATACAGCTAGGCAATACTAAGTGTCTGAGGCTGGATTTGAGCTTGGGTCCTCCTGACTCCAAGACCAGTGCTCTATCCACTGTACCACCTAGGTACATTGTTTTTATAGCTTATTCATTTATTCAATAAGTACATCAATGAATAAGTTACTATAACCAAACCAACAATGTAAGAGTAATACTTTAGAAAATGAAATAGTTGCCATATTTCTAATATTTAATTTATTAAAATTTACAAATGGGTGATTCCTAGCTTGTGTCTATCCCAAGCAGAATGATTGAGCTAATGAAAAAATAATTTGAAAATGTACTTACATAACCTATACTGGAAAAATAGAAAGTACGAACATTTTCTTTCTTTGCAAACATATTCTCTGATCCTACAACAATGCTCCCTAAAAGTTGGTAAAAACATCATATTTAGAGTAATAGGATTTAAATTTATTCTTATATTAGATCAAGTTTTGCAATTTACTAATTGCAAGGACACGAATTAATAAAGATGACCATATCTTTTCAGGTACAAGTCAATAAAAAACAAAAGCAAAGACAGCATTATCATGAAGTTATATGGCATCTTAGAGTTAGTGGGAGGTAATTAAGATTTCTACCAATGTAAAACATTTGTTCTTCCCTGGTTGTTAAATTTCAATATAGTTGCTACAAGAGTTTGAGCCTTATTCCCCTTATCTTCTAAATTGAAAACTGCCTATCTGATTTTTACTCTAAAACAGTTTTAAGATGAACAAAACATCCTTTTGTAAAATTATATAATTACTAGCTAAGTGTACAAAATAGACTATTAAAGGACAGTTGAGTGAATTTGGGGAGGGTATTATCTTTTTTTATTTCTTCCTTATTAAATTTGCTACTGGAAGTAGTCAGATTGCTTTCAGCAGTAATATGTCCTATATACTCCATGAAAGCAATAGCATTGGAAGCATTTAAGAAAAAAGCTTTTAAAGGAAAATCTAGTCAGTGTATTTTGACCCCCAATTAAATATATTTTTTCCCAAAATATTGAAAATAACAATTATGATAATGATAACAAGCCGGGGATCATGGAGGGAAAAACACCGTATCTCTTTATTTAGGACTTCCCGGAGCCTGAAGGTGGGTTCATTACTCATGACAGTATAAATGTACCTGTGAACATGAGTGTGCTTTGGGAACCATCTACTGTGTTCTGAATCTCGTGAGCCTTCAGATTTGTTTGTTTTATTTTTTCAGAAATTGTCCCTCGAAATCCTCATCTTCATAGTCTGACCTCTTTCTGGGAAAAAACTGGTCAGAGTGATTATAATTTCTTGAATATTAACCTTTGATTTGTTTCAGTACAAATGCTGACATAATACACTCAACACATTGAACCAGCATATGGGAGCATAGTTGTTTGTTGAAAAGATTAATATGTTTTGCATCCTTGGTTTTTGCCATTTTCTGACTTATACTTGTGGAGTAATGGTAGACAAGGAGACTAGTCTATATATGGATATATAAAGAGATATTTGGATGAAAGTGGGACATCTCTAGGAGAAAAGGCATTGGTCTTTTTATCAGCTGGTATTAATCTCAGTTACCTTGTGGACTAACAATTATTTCACAGTTATGTGAGAGAAGTGATCCATACCATCTCTTACCCAACCATCATGCCAGAAGTATCTCTACCTAAATCATTGCTATCTCCACCTTACCACTAGTTTTAGTATTCAACCACAAACTGCCTTTCATTATTACTGAACTATTCCATGGGTGCATTTTTTCCTATGGCTGTATGACAAATTTGAGTACACACTTTTTTCTCCAGTTTTTAAATGAGGTTAATAAATAATGAAGACCTGAACTAGAGCTAGAATGATGGCAGTATGTGAAGAGAGGAGAGATAGAGATGAGCATTGTGGTTTGTTTGTTTTTAATCTTAATCTGGATTTGTGTGATTCCATTGTAGAATTAACTATTGCAGATCATCTACCTTTCTCAAACTTTGTCATAGAGAATCCCCCTTGGGCAGTCCCTTTGCCCAAAGATTTTTTTAATCATGTTTGACTCTTCATGACACCACAGAGGGTTTTCTTTTCAGAGATACTGGAGTACTATGCATTTCCTCCTCCAGTTTATTTTACAGAGGAGGCAACTGAGGCAAAGAGGGTTAAAGGACTTGCCCAGGGCCACACAGCTTGGAAGTATCTGAGCCCAGATTTGAACTTAAGAAGATGAGTCTTCCTGTCTCCAGGCCACCTCACTGCTCCAAAGTTGTCCAACTCAAGTACCTATTAGGCAGGATTTGAAACCTAGTTTTCCTAACTCTGAAAGTAGATGGCTATCCAATGTGTCTGATGCCATCAGATATGCATGTAATTATCTTAAAATAAATTATATCATTTTGAAATGTATTCAAAATAATGGAGTTATTGTATAATCTATATAGCATATCATTCTTATTAGACAGAATATATTAATGTGTAGTTTTGATGCAATTATATTTTAGATTTAAGAGAAAAATCTCTATTTTTTGTGGCACCACATGAGAGAATTCTGATCTTTAGCTCTGGAATGTCAGAGATTATCTATGTACTCTAGAAAGCTATGAAGTGTGTCCTATATTTCATTGGTTGGTATTCAGAAACACAGCAGAATGTGAATCACACTGTATTGATCAAGCCCTGATGTGTTGTCATCAGGACACTGACAAACTGCTGTTAACACAATGAGCCATAAATTAATATGACACAATTTTCACACGAGACTTTTAAAGCAGATCTATGTTCTCTCAAGGTACAAGATGAAAGTCCCCACTTAGGGGTCCTTGCTTGCAGGGTGAAATTGCAGTTACCAGCAAACTCACAGCTCAAAAAATCTGTCCTTGATTTTAAGATTTGATATTTAACACCTGAGCATGGTGTCAGTGTGACCTAGGGCAGAAAGATTGTAATAGACACTGATTTTCTTCATTTTGGGAAAAAACCTTGATATGGAACTTGCTAGTCAATTTTAAATGAGTAACCCATGCCTACATTTGTGTCCTGATACAACATTGTATTAAAAATATAGATTTCCAAAGTGTGTATGAGAAGAAATTATCAGTGAGCTGACTAGAAATGGGTTACTGCCTTTATAGCCTGCTAAAATTATTTTTAGATGATTCCTGTAAAATACTCTATGCATTTATATTCCCTTATACCTTCAGCCATCATTCAGAGCTGATGGTGTTTACCTGCTGTGGAAGAACCAATAAACAATGAATACATTTAAATTAGTGTGTTTCATTCTTCCACTTTGTTGCCTTAGTCACCAAATGTTCACATTGATTTAATTACCTTTCGCATTCTACAGCAAGGATTCTAACAGCCCCCGGGGTTCTGCTTCCATGCTTTGGTATTTATTTTTTGGCCCTTTACATCTTGGAGAGTGACCATTCATGCCTAGAAAGTCTTGTGACCTGCCTATAGTATTTCCACCTATATTTTTCTTTAAAAGGAAGTTTAGAGTTCTTCCTTTGAGTCTGAGCAACTCTTCATGATAGGTTTAGAGAATGGGTGGTGTTGAAGCTTGTTGTTACTTGGTTTTGCTTATATAAAATTGAAGTGCAACCCCTTTCATCTCAAGATCTGAATTAAGAGCGTCTGGAAGTATTTTTAAAGTCAACTCAGAATCCTTATCTATGAAAAGGAAATAATTTCCATCATAAATGAGAAAGGGAAGGACACTTGATGGGGCATGGAAGGCAGGAAACTGCCATCATGTAATTCGGAAACAACCCTTTGGACCTTGGCAAATCCTAGACAGACTCTTCCAGGATGAGCAAAAAAAGAGTTGTCTATGACGGCCCCATCGTAGCTGCTGAAGCAGATAGGTCAAGAAGCCTTTGTAAAAGAAAGCATAAAAGGAAGTTTAATTCTATAAGTAGGCATTTTTTTAGGTAAAGAACCCAATGCCGAGTAAGGTAAGCTTCTTTCAGGGTGCAAAGATAATATAGTTTGAATGGAGGGCAATAGAGAGGCACAAGAGGAAATTTGAAGAGGAACAGGAGAAAAAGATGATGCTTAGTAATGTGTCGAAGGCAAATGATGACATATGGATGGCCTATCTCTGTAAAGGTCTTTTCTGGTCATCTTTGACTTTGAATTCTTTCCCTCTGACACAAGATACTCTGTGTGTATCTTGTATGTACATAGTCATGTACATGTGGTCTCCTCCCATCAAATGAACTCCATGAGGACAGGTAATGTGCTTTTACCTTATTTTGTATACTCTGAGTTTAGCAGTGTCTAACAGGTCGAAGTTAATAAATGCTTATTGAATGAATGACAACTCTAATAGTGACCCTACTGGAAGACATTCACTATTAGTGTAGGATGTACAAATATAGAAAGGTTGTAAGGCACAAAATTGAAAGAAACTACTAAATTTATAGGGTTATAGGTTTATTTGAATATTTGATTAGAAAGTGAATGAATATAAATGATGGTGGATTAAATTTGCATAGTAAGGGAACAGTAAAGTAAATTCATATAAAGAATAAAATGAAAATTTTCTTTTCCTTCCAGTTATAATCCTAGCTTTTTTTTGTCATTACCAATAACACATATCCCTACTCCTGCTCCTAAACTGCTGTGTGTTGCTAAAACGAGAAAACTGAACTAATTTCATTCATTTTACATTTACAATGCATACATAATTTTTGGTGCAGTGGAAAGATAGACTTAAAATGTTGGTTCTGATTTCACCTCTGATTGTTACTTTTTGTGTTATTTTGGACAAATTGCTTAACCTCCCTGAGCCTATTTCCTTATTTCTTTAATGAAGGAACTGAACTAAATGATCTCTGAAGTCCTTTCTATCTTCAGATCTTTATTCCTATTATTTTTATTCCTGCACTTAAGAACCACTGGTGGTCCAAAGAGCTAGGCCACAACCCCCCCCATTAAGGGACCCATCTGCTTTGGATCCCATAATGTGGTTGGGTCTCTAAAGCCTGATCTTGTTTTCCTCAAAAACCCTCCCCCTGCCTCCCCCTTTAGAGCCTTGGGTAAAATTATTTAAAGCTTAGGTTTGGTTTTTGCTCATTAAGTCTCCCCGAAGTAAGGAGTATGAATGTACTCAAAGTAAAATGTAAATCAGTTGCAAAAAAGTGCTATGCACAAAGGGCTCATAACTAGCTCATTTAAAACAAGGTTCCATCACTTACAACTTACTTTCTTCTGTTCAAAAACCCCAATCTATCTTTAAGAGGGGAAAAAAGGCATTTTTGGATGCTTATCTTAGTAGTGAGACTAAATATTTTTTGCTTTTTTTCTTTAAGAGATTTTTAAAAATTATTTTGATGCTTAACATTTAATTATCTATTTTTAAATTATTGTTTCCCTGGAATGACTAGTTCAGTGTATAGTGCACAATAAATCTAATCCCTAATATAAATGCAAGCCTATAAGATAATATAATTGGAACAGTGTTTTATTTTGCAATGTACAGTTAAGAATATTTCAAAGAACATTTATTTTAAAAAAAACCCTTTATTTCTATGTAAGGAAACATTCAAAGGCTTCTATAAATCCTTTTACTTTATTTAAATCAAGAAAAGGTGTTTGACCTGAGAAAAAGAAATCTGAAGCAAATTCAAGACATCTAATAACTTTGACTATATAACAGCTATTTTGTGAACCCTATTATCTTTGCCCAGCTTTTGCTATGGGTTTTTCCTTGAGATTTTTTTGGTACCAGGCTGGAATGAAAGGGAAAAAATGGATTGCTTACTTCAGTAAAAAATAGTTAACACTTTTCAAATGATTTTCCTACCCATTATCATGATGTTATTGATTGTCCAATGTTCTCAAAGAAGACCATAACATCAGGGAGGTGATGCCATTACAAGCACATGAATTGAATTTGAGTGAGGAGGCTGTGTTAAGTCACTAATCTTACTTTCTCCTTCGGAGCCACCTGGGGCCAGTGACCAGAAATCGGTTTGGATGACTAGAAGTGGCCGTGGATGTGAGACAAGCAGGGTGAAGTGACTTACCTAGCAAGTCACACACCTGGCAAGTGTCAAGTGTCTGAGGAGGGATTCAAACTGAGTCCAAGGCCAGTGCTCTGTCCATTGCACCCTATTTTACCCAAAGAGCCATGGAATCTCTATGAAGTAATTTGGATAAGCACTATGATTTCCATTTTCAGGTTGAGAAAAGTAACTCAGAGATCTTGTCTTATGTATTTCCATGTAGCTAATCAAGCTGGTACAGGGACTACTAAAATCAGTCCTGGATATTTACCCTATATTCTTTTTTATGAAATATATGCTTTTCCTAATTATAGAGTAAGCGTAAATGTGAGTCATTCGAAGAGATGCATCATAATAATATTCTGGGACTTATATCCACTACTGTTCTCTTTGCAACATAAAGTATCAAAGATAAGCCAGAGAGAACATGAAATCCCCCATTAAGTAAATTGAGAGATCCTGATTTATACTTTTATTTATTGATTTGGCATAGTGGTAGTCAATAGAATATAATATATAAAATAAATCTAAAAGAATTCTAGAAATATTATTTGTTATTGATTTATTCATCAGTATATCAGGTAGCCCTGTGGTCCTTTTACAGGCAGTTGAAGTATATAAAAAAGACACAACTCTTATCATTTTAGCTGGAATAGTATCATTTTCCTGAGTTTTCATTTTCCCTGGTTCACTGCAGGAAAAATGGAATCTGTAGATGATCATGGAAATCTGGGGAAAGGAGACTATAATTAATAATAAACCTAATTTCTAGAGAAATGGCATGGAATAATGAAATTTCAGGAAACTAAGCCTTCAAGAGACTTTACTTCTGGTCTTAGCTCTGCCATTTTGTAACCTTAGATATGTTATTATATCTGCATTTACTCAATTACAGCTTTATCTATATAATATCTAAGGGCCATTCACGTTCTAAAATTTTATGAATTTAGGATCATGTAGGATTCATGGATTTGAATTATTTTAAAAATTTTATTTTTAATACTTTTTAGTCAGCAAAAATCTATTTTCTTTTCCTTCTTCCCATCTCACACTGTCAAAAAAAGGGGAATAAAACTTGTAACAACTATGCAGGGTAAAATAAAACATATTCCTGTATTAGTTATACCCCCAAATTTATGTCTCAATCTCCACCTTACATCTGAAGTGCAACTCCTCTCTGACAGGAAGTGGACAATATATTTTTTCTTTGGTCCTCTGAAATTGTGGTTAAGTTGTTTTTCATAGTTTTTCATCTTTATAATATTGTTTGTTATTATGTAAGTTATCCCCCTAATTATTCTCACTTCACCATGTCAATTCATACAAATCATCCCAGCTTTATATCTTACAATAAAACAGTATTTCATTACATTCATGTATAATAATTGGTGCAATGATTCCAAATTAATGTATAACCCTTTTGTTTCCCTGTTCTTTTTTTGTTTGTTTTTGTTTTGGTGGGGGTTGCAAGGCAATGGGGTTAAGTGACTTGCCCAAGGTGACACAGCTAGGTAATTATTAAATGTCTGAGGTTGGATTTGAACTCAGGGACTCCTGACTCCAGGACCAGTGCTCTATCCACTGCTACACCTAGCTGCCTTATTGTTTCCCAGTTCTGTACTATCACAAAAGTGCTGCTATAAATACTTTTGTTTATATGAATCCTCTTCCTCTTTAAAGAAAAATTGTTGGGCTGCAGACACAGTAGTCTTATCACTGGGTCAAAAGGAATGGGTAGTTAAGTAATATTTAGGCCATAGCTCCAAATTTCTTTTGAAAAAGACTAGACAAATTTACACTCTACCATAAAAACTGGGAGAAATCCAGGAAAATTAGATATACTTGGCATATTATACCTTCCATTTTAGTCCCTACTAGCTTAAAACATTGTTCTTCTATAGAGAACTTATGGAAAGAATGTGTTACAGTTAGAATATAAGGAAGAATAAGGCTTTACTCCATACATTGTTAACGACCAGGGCAGGGAGAAGCATAAAAATAAGGAAGGAAGGAAGGAAGGAAGGAAGGAAGGAAGGAAGGAAGGAAGGAAGGAAGGAAGGAAGGAAGGAAGGAAGGAAGGATCTTATATTCTTGATCTCTGAGGAAAAGAAGAAAGATCTAAAACACACTTTAGATTTAGATTTTGCTCTCAAAATATAGGAAAGGAGAAAGAGACTCGTAACTTTCATTCCTGAAGTGGCAAATTTCTAATTCTAAAATTATATTTTAAAGACTTATTATGTGCCAGATACCATATGGATGAGGAAGAATCAAGAGTCTAAAGGGTGGAGGAGGAGCATGACTATGATATAAGTGATATAATTTTGAGGTTTCTAGAGAATGGGTTGGTAGCAAGGTTCCAAGCAAGCTATAGCTAAAACTCATCCATCAAACTGAGAGTTCCAAGGGCAGAGTCTGAGAAGTTATATCCCTATTGGTAGTTGGACTCCTTAATATGAGTTATTTCCCTAAAATACTTCTAAAATATTTTGATTAATTTATTTTAACATTATTTTAAAATATTTTGATTTCCAAAATTTTTCCCATCCTTTTTCTTTTATGTTATTTTAGCTAACCTGATAGATGTTAGGTCATTCCTCAGAGCTGTTTTAATTTGCATTTTTCTATTTTTTAATTTTAATTTTTATTATTTTAGGTTTTTGCAAGGCAAATGGGCTTGAGTGGCTTCCCCAAGGCCACACAGCTAGGTAATTATTAAGTGTCTGAGGTCAGATTTGAACTCAGGGACTCCTGACTCCAGGAATGATGCCCTATCCACTGCACCACCTAGTAGCCCCAATTTGAAATTTTCTAATCAGTAATGATTTAGAGCAATTTTCATGTGATTATCAATAGATTTGATTACTTTGTCTGAAAACTGCCTATTAATATCCTTTGATCATTTAAAATTGGGTATTGGATTATTGGTTTATAAATGTGTAGTTCCATTATGATTTGAAAAAAAAACCTGGTATAAAATTTCTCTCCACTTTCATGGTTTATTTTCGTTTTGAGCTGCCATGTGTTTTTTGTTTTGTTTTGGCTTTTTTTTCCTATTGGGCAAACCCTTTCTAATTACTTGTATTTAAAATTACCCATTTTATTTCCTGTGATCCTCTCTATTTCTTGATCCTAAATACTTTTCTTATCCATAAACCTAACAGATACATTTTCCCCCCATGCTTTCCTAATTTTCTTATGTCACCTGTTATATCTAAATATTTTATGTACGCTTTGATTTTATGTTGGTATGTGATATGACATTGGTCTGTCCCTAGTTTATGCCAGACTGCTTTCCATTTTTCACAGCCATTTATGTCAGATGATCAGTTCTTATCTCAAAGTTTGGATCTTTGAGTTTATCAAAGTAGTAGATTACTATAGTCATTTATTACTGTGTATTATATACCCAATCTACTCCAATGTTCCACCACTCTATTTTATAGCCAATAATACATTTTTTTGATGATTGTTGCTTTGCTAGACCAACTTCCTATACATTTTCACTGATTCCTTTGATATTCGTTATCATTTGTTCTTCCAGATGAATTTTCAAAATAATTTTTCCTAGCTCTATAAAATAAATATTTGATAGTTTGATTACTATGAAGCTGAATAATTTAATTAATTTGGGCAGAATTGTCATTTTTATTATATTGGCTCATAATATTTATTCAGTTGCATACAACTTTCTTTATTTGCATGGCAATTGTTTTGTATTTGTGTTTATATAATCCTTGGTTTTTGTTTTGCTTTGTTTTGTTTTGGATAGCAGTTTCCCAACCATTTTATATTGTCTGGTTATTTTAAATATAATTTCTCTTTTTATCTCTTGTTACTGGGATTTGTTGATAATACATAAAAATGTTGATTTATTTTAATTGTACAACCTTGCTAAATTGCTAATTTTTTCAACCAGTTTTTTAATTATGTACTATTTAAATTTGTGTACCATTAAATTATTTGCAGAGTAATAGTTTTGCTACCTCATTGATTTATGCCTTCAATTTTCTTTTCTTCCTTTCTTTATATAGCCAATATTTCAAATATAATAATGACTGAAGTAATGATGATATATGTCCTTGTTTCACTCCATGCCAGTAGAGACATAACTTCTCATACCTAATCCTTGGAACTCTCAGTTCTGATAAGCGTGTTTTCATTATGTCTTAACTGGAAGGCTTCTATTTTATCCCCATTACTTGCTTTTGGTTTTAGATAGAAAACATCATTTTAAGAAAGACTTCATTGATCTCTATACTTCCTTACATTTATTAATAGGAATGGGTATTTATTTTTGCTAAAATGTTTTTTTTTTTGCATCTGTTGATATTATCATATGATTTTTGTTACTTTTCTTAAAGTAGTTAAATATACTGGCAGTTTTCCTAATATTGAACATAATATTGAATCTAATAGTGAACTTTGAATTCCTGGCATAAGTCCAACTTATATGTGTATGATCTTTATTATGTATTGTTATAGTTTCTCATTAATTTTTGTTTAAAAATTTGTGTCAATATTCATTAGGGAAATTGGTCTATGAAATTGGTCTAAGAAATCTTTATCTGTTTTTCCCTGGTTTAGGTATCTAAACCACATTTGTGTCATAAAAGGAATTTAGTAGAACTTTTTCTTTAACCAATTTTTCAAATAGTTTGTATAGTATTAGGAACAATGGTTTATTAAATATTTGAAAACATTCACTTGCAAATCCATCAGGTTCTTGGAATTTTTTCTTGGAAGCACATCAATAACTTGTTCAATTTCTTTCTTTAAGAAAGATTATATAAGTATTCTATTTCTTCTTTTGTAAATCTGGGCAAATTTATATTTTGTAAAAATTCTTCAGTTTGACTTAGATTGTCAGTTTTACTTGCATATAATTGAGCAAAATTGCTCCTAATAACTGCTTTAATTTCATCTTTATTGGTGGTGCAATCATCTTTTGCATTTTTCTATACTGACAATTTGGTTTTCTTCTTTCTTTCTTTGTTTTTTTAAATAAATCAACCAGAAGCAACTAGGTGGTGTAGTGGATAGAGAACCAGGAGGATCTGAGTTCAAAACTGACCTCAGACACTTAATACTTGCTTAGCTGTATGAACTTTGGCAAATCAAACCCATTGCCTTGCAAAAAAGAAACAAACCAAAAAAACCCCAAAACAACACAAGATAAATTAATTAATATTTTTCTATTTTATTGTTCTTTTCATAAAATCCCCTCCTAGTTTTATGTTTTTGTCCAGTAGATTTAAAAATTTTTTTAATTAATTTATCCTTTGATTTTAAGGATTTCAATGTGGGCATTTAATTGTGGAGTTTTAAACATTTTTTTAAAGTTGCTTTGGTTGAGTGTTAAGTTCATTGATTTGCTCTTTCTCTCTTTTACTGAAGTACATTTTTAGAGATACAGAATTCCCACTAGGTACTGCTTTGTTCTCAGTGTTATTATCTTTAAAGACAATATTGTTTATCTGATTTGTTCTTTTGAAGCACTCATTCTTTAGGATTAGATTATTCAGTCAGTTTCTAATTAATTTTTTACCTATGTTTTCATTGAATGTAATTTTGTTATATTATGGTCTGAAAAATATTTCTGCTTTTCTATATTTGACTGTAAGCTTTTAATGACTTAACATAGTCAGCCTTTCTATAGACTGCTTTCTACAGAGTTGTATCATAACTAAGTTTTCTAAAATTTTATTCATCTCCTTAATTTCTTTCTTATCTATTTTATGGTTAGATTTATCTAACTCTGAGAAGGGAAAGTTGAGTTTCTTATAATCTACAATGTTAGATTCTGGTTTCCTTTTGACCATTTCCATTATATCAGTGGTGGGGAACTTTTTTCCTACCAAGGTCCATTTGGATATTTATAACATCATTCATGGGTATATGTGGTCAAAGATCTAATTAATAATTCACCCCTAAAAAGTTCCTAGATTTATTGAATTTGAAGTGCAGTCTATGGTTGCCATGGTAATGACAGACAATAAGACTTGTGGTAGGAGGTTCCCCAGTTCTTCTTTGCATAGATGAGTTCATACCATTCACAGTTACAATTTTTTCCCTCAAGTTTCCCCCTCTACTGTTTAAGCTTCATCTTCCACACTTCTACATGATATACTTTTTATAATTCTTGCTCTCCATTCCTTTATTTCTCAATATATCCCTCTTTCTCTCTTATCCATTTTTTTGTGGTCATTCCAATATCTTCAACTTACTACCATGCACCTTATCTATAAGGTCCTTTTAACTCCCCTAATAATGATAAAGTTTTTCAGTGGGTTTTTGTAATGAGCATACCAACCAATTAATAATGTGGCATGACTTGCACATTATGTTTATTATAGTGAGGGGTATGTTGTCTTTTCCATAACCATTTCATTCCGTACCTCATTTGATAGGAAACAGGACTTCTGATGATGATCTGGATTCTGCAGGAGTCCGTAGCCTTTGAGTATGATTTCTCCTCCTGTATCAGCGAGGTACCTTGATGCTACAGCAACATAAGGCTGTGCCACCTTGGTTAATCCAAACCTGGGTCTCATCATTCAAACCTCTCCTCTCAGAACTTCAATTGTATTTCCCCCAAACCTAAAGACTTTGGTTTCTAGGCAGCTGCCTAGTGAGTCATGGGAATAACTCTGCTGAATCACCAGGTGGCCTTGTTTATGGTCAGAACTATAATGGTATCCAATCACCTGTAGACCTCTGAATTTTGGTTTTGATTAATAAAAACATTCTTAGCAAATGTTTTCAATTTGGTTTGGTTTGTGCTAATCCAAGAATTTCAGCTCTGGAGGCACAATACAATTGCCTGGGCTGTTCTTAATCATGGCCCATTTCTGAATAGATCTGCAGTCAGATTTCATTATCTCTACCTTGGAATACAGGTGATTTGGAACATTTAATTTTTTCCAAAGTAATACTTTGGGTCTTGCAGGACTCAGCTAATAGCATTGAGGGGCCTCCAAGAGGCAGCTCCATCACAAGATCCAACTAAAAGCTTTTTATATGCAGCAACTTTAATATACTCTCTCGGAAATGGAATTAACATAGTTGCCTACACTAGATTTGCTCTTTAATGAATCCTTGTTAAAGAATTTAAAGTGAACTCATTTCAGTTATAGGGACTCCTAAGAGTCCTTTTTGCTATTTTTAATCACTACCTCATCAGGTCCAGAGTAGGTAATTTGCATGCCTGTTGCCTTCCTTGGATGTAGTAGGTGTTTCTAAGACTTTTATGACTCTACGTGCCCTCAGACAAATTGCATGCATCTGCCCTCCCCCATTTGAATGACTGCCTTATAATTTTTTTAAATTTATTTTTATTAAAGATATTATTTGAGTTTTACAATTTTCCCCACAAGCTTATTTCCCTCTCCACCAACCCCACACCCATGGAAAGCAATCTGTCAGTCTTTACTTTGTTTCCATGTTGTACATTGATCCAAATTGATTGTGATGAGAGAAAAATCATATCCTTAAGGAAGAGACAAGAAGTCTAAGAGGTAACAAGATCAGACAATAAGATAACTGTTTTTTTTTCTAAAATTAAAGGGAATAGTCCTTGAACTTTGTTCAAGCTCCACATCTCCTTATCTGGGTACAGATGGCACTCTCCTTTGCAGACAGCCGAAAATTGTTCCTGTTTGTTGCACTGATGGTATGAGCAAGTCCTTCAAGGTTGAACATCACTGCCATGGTGCTGTTAAGGTGTACAGTATTTTTCTGGTTCTGCTCATCTCACTCAACATCAGTTCATGCAAATCCCTCCAGGCTTCCCTGAAATCCTGTCCCTCCTGGTTTCTAATAGAACAATAGTGTTCCATGACATACATATACCACAGTTTGCTAAGCTATTCCCCAATTAAAGGACATTTACTTAATATCCAATTCTTTGCCACCACAAACAGGGCTGCTATAAAAATTTTTGTACAAGTGATGTTTTTACCCTTTTTCATCATCTCTTCAGGATAGTGGTTTTGCTGAGTCAAAGGGTATGCACATTTTAATTGCCCTTTGGGTATAGTTCCAAATAGCTCTCCAGAAAGGTTGGATGAGTTCACAGCTCCACCAACAGTGTAATAGTGTCCCAGATTTCCCACAACCCTTCCAACAATGATCATTATCCTTTCTGGTCATATTGGCCAATCTGAGAGGTGTGAGGTGGTACCTCAGAGAAGCTTTAATTTGCATTTCTCTAATAATTAATGATTTAGAGCATTTTTTCATATGGCTCTGGATTGCTTTGATCTCCTCATCTGTAAATTGCCTTTGCATATCCTTTGACCATTTGTCAGTTGGGGAATGGTTTTTTAAATTTTAAAAATATGACTCAGTTCTCTGTATATTTTAGAAATGAGTCCTTTGTCAGAATCATTAGTTGTAAAGATTGCTTCCCAATTTACTACATTTCTTTTGATCTTGGTTACATTGGTTTTATCTGTGCAAAAGCTTTTTAATTTAATGTAATCGAAATCATTTAATTGGTTTTTGGTGATGTTCTCCAACTCTTCCTTAGTCATAAAACTTCTCCCCTCTCCATAGATCTGACAGGTAAATTAGTCCTTGATCTTCTAATTTGCTTATACTATTGTTTTTTTATGTCTAAGTCTGGTAACCATTTGGATCTTATCTTGGTAAAGGGTGTTAGGTGTTGGTCTAATCTAAGTTTCTTCCATACTAACTTCCAATTATCCCAGCAGTTTTTATCAAAGAGGGAGTTTTTATCCCAATGGCTGGACTCTTCAGGTTTAATAAACAGCATATTACTATAATTATCTCCTGCTTTTACAACTAGTCTATTCCACTGGTCCACCACTCTGTTTCTTAGCCAATATCAAACAGTTTTGATGATTGATGCTTTATAATATAATTTTAGATCAGGTAGGGTTAAGTCACCTTCTTTTGCACTTTTGTTCATTAAGCTCCTGGAAATTCTTGATTTTTTATTTCTCCATATCAATTACCTTACAATTTTTTCTAACTCATTAACGTAATTTTTTGGAATTTTGATTGATAGGGCACTAAACAGATACTTTAGTTATTGCAGAATTGTCATTTTTATTATATTAGCTCTACCTATCCATGGGCAGTTGATATATGCCCAGTTATTTAAATCTGACATAATTTGTATGAAAAGTGTTTTATAATTGTTTTCAAAAAGATTCTGAGTCTGTCTTGGCAAATAGACTCCCAAGTATTTTACACTGTCTGAGGTTACTTTGAATGGGATTTCTCTTTCTAGCTCTTCCTGCTCTTTCTTGATAGACATATATAGAAAAGTTGAAGATTTATGAGGGTTAATTTTATAACCTGCAACTTTGCTAAAATTGCTAATTGTATCCAGTAGTTTTTTGGATGATTTCTCAGGATTCTCTAGGTAGACAATCATGTCATCTGCAAAGAGTGAGAGTTTTGTCTCTTCCTTCCCAATTCTAATTCCTTCAATTTCTTTTTCTTCTCTAATTGCTGAAGCTAACATTTCTAATACAATATTGAATAGTAGTGGTGATAATGGGCACCCTTGTGTCACCCCTGATCTTATTGGGAATGCTTCTAGCCTCTCCCATTGTATATAATGCTTGATGATGGTTTCAGATAGATACTGCTAATTATTTTAAGGAACAGTCCATTTATTCCTACATTCTCTCGTTGTTTTTAGTAGGAATGGATGCTGTATTTTGTCAAAAGTTTTTTCAGCATCTCTTGATATGTTCATATAATTCCCGATAGGTTTGTTGTTGATATAATTGAGTATACTAACAGTTTTCCCAATATTGAACCAATCCTGCATTCATGGAATAAATCCTACTTGATCATAATGTATTATCCTAGTGATAACTTGTTGTAATCATTTTGCTACAATTTTATTTAAGATTTTTGCATCTATATTCATCAGAGAAATAGGTCTATAATTTTCTTTCTCTGTTTTACCTCTTTCTGGTTTAGCTAACAGCACCATATTGGTTTCATAGAAAGAGTTAGGCAGAGTTCCATCGTCCCCCATTTTCCAAAGAGTTTATATAGAATTGGAACCAATTGTTCCTTAAATGTTTGGTAGAATTCGCTTGCCAATCTATCAGGCTCTGGAGATTTTTTCTTATGGTGTTCAATAATGGCTTGTTGAATTTCTTTTTCTAAGATAGGGTTGTTTAGGTATTTAATGTCTTCTTCATTTAACCTGGGCAACTTATATTTTTGTAAATATTCATCCATTTCACTTAGATTGTCAAATTTATTGGCATAGAGTTGGGCAAAATAATTTTGAATTACTACTTTAATTTACTTCTCATTGGTGGTGAGTTTATCTTTTTCATTTATGATACTAGCAATTTGGCTTTCTTCTTTCTTTTTTTAAATCAAATTGACCACAGGTTTATCAATTTTATAGTTTTTTTTCATAATGCCAACTTTTGGTTTTATTTATTAATTCAATAGTTTTTTGCTTTTGCTTTTATTAATTTCTCCTTTAAATTTTTAGAATGTCTAATTTGGTATTTAATTGGGGATTTTTGATTTGTTCTTTCTCTAATTTTTTTAGTTGCATGTTTAGTTCATTGATTTCCTCTTTCTCCAATTTATTCATATAAGCATTTAAAGCTATATCATTATCTAGCATAAAATGGTTAATTCTTTCTATAATTTGTTTTTGGTCCACTCATTTTTTAAGATGAGGTTATTCAGTTTCCAAGTTGCTCTGGGTCTATATCTCCTTGGCCCAATATTGCATATGAATTTTATTGCATTGACATCTGAGAAAGATGTATTCACTATTTCTGCCTTTCTGCAGTTGATCATTAGATTTTTATGTCCTGGTACATGGTCAATTTTTGTATAAGTTCCATGAACTGCAGAGAAAAAAGGTATATTCCTTTCTATCCCCATTCAGTTTCCTCCATAAGTCTACCATATCTAATTTTTCTAACAATCTATTTACCTCCCTAATTTCTTTCTTGTTTGTTTTATGATTTGATTTATCTAGATCTGATAGTGGGAGGTTGAGGTCTCCTACTAGTAGAGTTTTGCTGTCTATGTCTTCCTGTAGTTCTTTCAGCTTCTCCTCTAAGAATTTGGATGCTGTCCCACTGGGTGCATATATATTCAGTATTGAAATAACTTTATTGTCTATGGTACCTTTTAGGAGGATAAAATTTCCTTCCTTATCTCTTTTAATGCTATCTATTTTTGCTGCTGCTTTGTCTGAGATAAGGATTGCTACCCCTGCTTCTTTTACTTCAACTGAAGCAAAATATATTTTGCTCTAATCTTTTACCTTTACTCTTTATGTATCTCTCCGCTTCAAATTATTTTCCTGTAAGCAGTATATTGTAGGATTTTGGTTTTTAATCCAATCTGCTATTTCCTTAAGTTTTAAGGGAGAGTTCATCCCATTCACATTCAAGGTTATGATTACTAATTCTTTATTGGCCTTCTTGCTTTCTTCCCTCTGTTTGTATTCCCCCCTTATCCATATTCCCCAGTATTTTGTTTCTGAATACCACCCCTTCAGTGTGTTTGCCCTCCAAATCACCCCTCCTCTTTCTTTCCCCCTTTCCCTTTTTCCCTTTTCCCTTCCCTTCCTTTTGTTAGTTCCCCTTTTGTCCCCTACTCTCCTTCCCTTTCTCCATCCTCCCTCCACTTTTCCCCTTTTAATACTTGAAAGGTTAGATGTTTTTATAAGTTAACTGAGTATGTGTAGATTGACTTTAAGCCAAGTCTGATGAGAAGAAGATTCAGGTGTTTCTCATCTGCTCCCTTCTTCACTTCTATTACCATAGGTATTTTGTACCTCTTAGTGTAATGAGATTTACCCCATTCAATCCCCGCCCTCCTCCCATCTCTTTCCTGTCTCCCTTATTAAGGAGGTAGTGTTTTTTAGATCATTCTATCTGAGTCATAGAAAATTCTGAGTGTCTTGTCACTTCTAGTTAAGTGTATTCTATCTAATAGAGTTAAAACTCTTGAGAGTTATTAGAGTCTTTCTCCCAAGTGGGGTTAAAGCCAGTCATATACCATTAGATAGCAGTCTCATGGATAGATCATGAATGTCCATCATTTCTGGCTAGGTATATTCTCTCTGTTAGAGTTACAATTCTCAAGATTTGTAAGAATCTTTTTCCCCATGCTGGGATATAGCCAGTTTCAACTTACTGGATAGCAGTTTTTTTTTTCCTTTTACTGCCTCCCCTTTTTTATTTTACCTTTTCATCTGTCTCTTGAACCTCCTGTTTGATGTCCATATTTTCTATTTTGCTCTGGTCTTTTCATCAGGAATTTTTGAAATTATTCCATTTCGTTAAATGTAAAGCTTTTTCCCTGGAAGAGAAGGCTCAGCTTTGCGGGATAGTAGATTGTTGGCTGGCCTTATTCATTTTTGAAGATACACTGTGACCCTAGGTGATGGGGAAACAGGGTTCGATTCCAAAACGGGAGTGGGATTTTTTTAGTCTATTTTCCCATTTGTATAATTCTGCTTTTAAAGGAGTTGCTTTCATCAGTGAAGTTGTGTACCTCTATTTTTAATTTGTTTTTATTTTTTTGGTATTTTTCATGCCTCTTTTACCAAACTATGTTATTTTTTCATAATTTCATTGCTTTGATCTGTTTTTCCCAATTTTCCCCCTACCACTTTTATTTACTTTTAATTTTTTTTGTCCTTTAAATTCTAATTGTGCTTATCACCAATCCCCATTATTTCTCCTTTCATGATTTTTTTGTAGCTATTTTCACTTAATTGTCTTCTGAGAGTGTCTTGATCTTCCCTGTCTACACAATAGTTTATTATGGTCAAATTCTTTTTTGTTTTTTGCTCCTTTTTTTCAGTCTTGACTTTGAACATAATGTTAAAGTTGGCCTCAGTTTCTTTTTTTGACCTTTAATTATTTATACATATGCATATGTATATTTTTAAGTTGCAAAATTTCCTTCCATCCTCCCTTCCCATCCCCCCTCCCATCAGTGGCAAACAAGTTAGCATTGTATATACATGTTTTTGATAAAAACATATTTACAGATTAGTCATTTTTATGTATAAGGAATCAAGATTAAGGGGAAAAGATACATAATAGATAATATTTTTAGTGTTCATCAGATTCTGAAGGGTTGATTTTTTGTTTGGTTTTTCTTCCTCTGGATAATGATAACATTTTTCCATAGCTGGTCTAATATGGTTGTCCAAGCTCTCTGAACTGCAGGGAGGAGCTGCTTTCATCAAGATTGCTTGTCTCACAGTGTTGATGTTAATGTGGACATTGTTCTATTGATTCAGCTCCCTTCACTCACTGTAGGTTATTCCATACTTCTCTAGAGTCTGACTATTGATGGTTTCTTATAGAAGAATAATATTCCATAGTGTTCATGTACCATAACTTATTTAACTATTCCTCAATTGATGGGCATCCCCCTTAATTTCCAATTCATTGCCACCACAAAAAAGAGGTGCTATGAATATTTTGGAACATGTGGGACTTTTCCCATTTTTTATGATTTCTTCTGGATATAGGCCTACAATTGGAATTGCTGGGTCAAAGGGAATAAAAATTTTTTATTGTTCTTTGGGCATAGTTCCATATTGTTTTCCAGAAAGGTGGTATCCATTCTCAACTCCACCAGCAATGCATCAATTTCCCAATCCTCCCACAACCTCTCCAACAATGCTTATTTTCCCTTTTATCTCATTTTGGCCACTCTGATAGGTGTGAGGTGATACCTCATTGTTTTTTTAATTTGCATTTCTCTAATCAATAAAGATTCAAAGCATTTTTTCATATGATAATAAATAGCTTTAATTTCTTCATTTGAAAACTATTAATGTCCTTTGACTATTTATCAATTAAGGAATGACTTGTATACTTATAAATTTGATTTAATTTTCTATATATTTTAGAAATGAGACCTTTATCAGAACTCCTAGTTGTGAAAATTGTTTCCCTGCTTTCCTTCTAATTTTGGCAGCATTGATTTTATGAATGTAAAGGATGTGTGGTTTAATTTGCCATACCATTTTACAGTTTTCCCAACTATTTTTGTCAAATAGTGAGTACTTGGGACAGCTAGGTAGTGCAGTGTGTAGAACACCAGCCCTGGAGTCAGGAAGACCTGAGTTCAAATTGAGACTCAGACACTTAATAATTTCCTAGCTTTGTGACCTTGGGGAAGTCAATTAACCCCATTACCTTGAAAAACAAACAAACAAACAAACAAACAAATGAACTAACAAAGTTTATCCTGTCTTTGGGTTTGTCAAATAATAGATTTCTGTAGTCATTTACAGCATTTTCTTTTGAACCTGTCCTAATCCATTGATCCAGTACTCTATTTCTTAACTAGTCACAGGCAGTTTGGATGACTACAGCTTTATAGTATAGTTTTAGATCTTGTAGAACTAGGCCATCTTCCTTTATTTTTTTTTCATCAGTTCCCTTGCTATTCTTGACCTTTAACAGCTAAAGATGAATTTTGTTAACTGTTTTATCTAGCTCAGTAAAATAGTTGTTTGGTGGTTTAGTTGGTATGGCACTGAATAAGCAATTTAGTTTGGGTATAATTTTCATTTTTGTTATATTAGCTCTACCTAACCATGATCAATTGACACTTTTCCAGTTATTTAGATCTGGCTAAGAAGTGCTTTATAATTGTGTTCATAAATTTTCTGGATTTGTCTTGGGAGGTAAATTCCCAAGTATTTAATGTTGTCTATAATTATTTTAGATGGATTTCTCTTTCTATCTCTTGCTCTTGGACTTTGTTGTTCATATATAGAAATGCTAACGATGTATGTGGGTTTATTTTATATCCTGCTACTTTGCTGAATTTTTTAATTGCTTCAAGGAGTTTTTTAAGATGATTTTCTCAAGTTCTCTAAGTATAACTATCATATCATCTGCAAAGAGTGAAAGCTTTGTTGCTTCCTCATTGCCAATTCTGATTCTTTCCACTTCTTTTTCTTCTCTTATTGTTGCTGCTAGCATTTCTAATATATAATGGTAATAAAGTGAATCCTTATTTCAACCCTGATTTTATTGGAAATGCTCTTGGTTTCTTTTCATTTTATATATATAATATATATATATATATATATATATATACACACATATATATGATATTTGTTGATTGTTTTAGATAGATATTATTTATCATTTTAAGGAAAACTATTTATTCATAAATTTTCTAGTGTTTTTAATAGGAATGGATGTTTTATTTATTCAAAAGCTTTTTCAGTATCTCTTGAGATAATCATATGATTTCTGTCAGTTCTAATATTGATATGTTCAATTATATTGAGTGTTTCCTAATGTGAACCATCCCTACCTACTTGGTATAAATCCTAACCGATCATGGTGTGTTATCCTAGTAATAACTAGCTGTAGTCTCATGGCTAAAATTTTGTTTAAGTTTTTTTCATCAATATTCATTAGGGAGATTGGTCTATAATTTTGTCTGTTGTGGTTCTTTCTGGTTTAGGTATCAGCACCATGGTGATGTCATAAAAGGAGTTTGGCAAAAACGATTATTTTCTCTTATTTTTTTGAAATAGTTTATGTAGAATAGGAATTAATTGTTCCTTAAATGCTTGGTAAAATTCATTTGTAAATCCATTTGGACCTGGATACTTTTTCTTAGGGAGTTTTTTGATGGTTTCTTCAATTTCTTTTTCTGAAATGCAGTTATTTGAGTTATTTCCTCTTCTGTTAATCTGGGCAATTTGTATGTTTGTAAATATTCATCCATTTTACTCAAGGCCTCAGTTTCCAGGCTTAGGGGTAAGTGGGCAAGATACTCTCCAAATTTTCAAATATTTTCACAGCATTCTTTTCAAAGCTAGTTCTAGAACTTTGGAAATTTTTATTACTTCCAGGGTTTTATGATCTGAGGAGAGATATAATCATTGGCCTTTGGGTTTGCACTCTGTTCTTTAACCAAGGAGAGGTCTCACATCCCTTGCAACTGTAAGAAGCATGTTTCCTCAGAGCCCCTCTGCTCCTTTGTAATTGAAAATGCTCCTTCCTACACTTTAACTACTACCAGCACTGGATATAGACAATGGAGTTGCCAAACACTGGCTTGTCCTCCTGTCTTTCAATGACTATTTTATTTTCTTGTTCTAGGATATTAGGGCAGTTTCCCATGACAATTTTCTGCATGATATTCTCTCAGCTCTTTTTTTGTTCATGGTTTTCAGGTAGAACAGTCATTTCATTTATTTATTTATTTATTTATTTATTTATTCATTCATTCATTCATTCATTCATTCGTTTGTTCGTTCGTTCATTCATTCATTCATTCATTCATTTATTTAGGTTTTTGCAAGGCAAATGGGGTCAAGTGGATTGCCCAAGGCCACACAGCTAGGTAATTATTAAGTTTTTGAGGCTGGATTTGAACCCAGGTACTCCTGACTCCAGGGCCGGTATTTTATCCACTGCAACACCTAGCTGCCTTAGACCAGTCATTTTAAAATTATCTTTCATAAATATATGTATGGGACAGTTAGGTGGTGCAGTGGATACAGCACTGGCCCTGGAGTTCAAATCTGCCCTCAGACAATAATTATCTATCTGTGTGGCTTTGGGCAAGCCACTTAACTCCATTGCCTTGTAAAAAAAATAAATAAAAAAGAACAATATAAAATAAATATATTTACTAGATTATTTATTTTTTCTAAGAGGTATTTTAAATTTTCTTATATTTTTTAAGCCTGTTGGCTTTGTTTGTTGGATTCTTGGTGTCTTCTAGAGTTATTTGTTTCATTTTGTCCAATTCTAATGTTATGGGTTTTATTTTTTCAGTTAGCTTTTGTTTTTCAACAGTTTCTTTTTCAAAAACAAATCCATAAACTAGGCTTTGAATCTTTAAACCCTAGTGGATTTTTTTATGTGAGTAGAAAGGGAGAGGAACAATTATATCTTTAATATCTAAGAGAAGCATATTTTTAAAAAAGTTCTTTGAATGGATAATATTTTAGACTTAATAAGGAAATTTTTTTTGAGGAATGGCAATTACTCAAAATCCAATAGCCTATAGGAAATCAATAAGAAAAATATTTTATGGTTGTGATATACCTTATCCTGTGTCATGTGCTTTGAGGCATGCAAAAGAAAAAGACTTTCATGAACTATGGCTTTAAGGAGCTTATAATTGAGGTTGATGGAGAGAAGTGTCCCTGGAGATCAACTGAGATGATGCTATACAGGACTTCAGAAACCTTCAAGTGCAATGTTGATGTTAACCATTATTAATCAAAAGCAAAATTGTCATACTAATAATAAGTGAATTAGAAGTTTAAAAATGGAAAAACTGTTGCCTGTGGAAGATTTTAAAGCTACTGAAAAAGGCAAAAGAATTTGAGCTCTCTCTGGGATGTTAAAACTGCTCAGCATTTTAATATAGCAAATTATTACAAATATACAGATTAAAACTCCTAGAAAAGCAGTAACCACTTTAAATATAAGCTAGGTGAAGTGTGAGTGGGGGGGGAGAGAGGGGAGGAGAGGAGAAGGAAAAGGAGGAGAGGAGAGGAAAGGAGGAGGAGAGAAGGAGAGAAGAGAAGTGAAGAGAAGAGAAGAGAGAAGAGAAGAGAGAGAGAAGAGTAGGGGAGGGGAGAGAGAGAGAGCGAGAGCGAGAGAGAGAGAGAGAGAGAGATAATCACATGGCATGGAGACCCATGGTGGACCCCAGGGCCTAGCATGGGAGCACATGGCCTAGGAAGGAAAGAGAAATTCAGAAATCCTGCAAGGTAGAAAATAGAGATAAGAAGAGACAAAAAAGGGTGGTGCTTCCTGTTCAATACCTTTCTGTGGTAGGCTGGGAAAGGGGCAATGCTGGGGGACTGGTCTTGCAGTTTGGGTCAGTTGTTTATAGTGGCAAGCTATATACTGGTCCTTCCTGTCCCAAGGTGTGCAACCCCCAAGTTCAACATGTCACCTCCTGTCACACCAGGTCTATGACCATGGTTAGGTGAAGGGGAGAATGGGAGATGGGATACAAACAACAGGGTCAAAGGGATACAAGATACAATCAACAGAGGGGTCAGTTTACATCTTAGAAGCAAACAACCTTCCACAATGAACAAGATTTAAACAGCATTGAAGTTACATTCATAATTCTCCCCATCCAAACCAGTCTGGACTGTAATAGTTGAGGAACACATCATGGGGGGATTAGCATTTAAGATGAATACTACAGTGACATTTGAAAAGGCTAAGAGGTAAAATTTAAGTTAAATAATTTGATGAATTAATTGCCAATTAAATGTAGAGCTAACTGCTGAAGGAGATATATCACTCCTTTTCCTGTGGAATCCGTAGTCTCAGAGAGGCATAGGACTCTTGTACCAAGAAACAAACAAACCAAAAAGGATACTTTTGAAGCATACATTTATAAACCAAAAGCTTTGCTTAATTGCTTATCTTAGGTGCCACTGGTCCTCTTGAGATACACATAGCAGACCTTGCCTTTTTACCATAGGGCTTTAAAATCTCTCACTTCTTTCTAAATACGCTCTGATCAATGAATACTAATTAGTCAATCAGCAAGCAATTATTAAGTATTACTATGTTTCAGGCATTGTATTAAGTGGTAAGAATGCAAAGAAAAAAGTAAAATAAGTTCTTAGCCAAAAGGGATTACATTCTAACAGAAGAGACAGTATACACATAAATCAAGACACATGTAGCCTTTTTAGAGACTCTAGGAACTCCCCAACCCAACCCCTATCAGCAGGTCAAGTTCCCATCTACTATTCCCCTTTAAAGTTTCTTTAGGTAACTCAAAGGTGATATGATTTTCTTCTAATGTTATTGGTTCAAGCTCCCATTCTGTTGTGTTCTTCCCAATATCAATTACCAACAATTCCTGCCAGGGCCAGTTTTGATCTGTCTAGTATAATTTAATCAGTTGATATTTCCTTGATATTGAAAAACAATGAGTATCATTTAGCTTTGACAAAGGGTTATCTACTGATAAAATATGCAAGAAGAGAAGTAAAAACATCCTCTCCCAAAACAAAGCAAAATATCAAAGGAGTAATAGCATTCCCTCTACCAATTCAGTTCCTAGGGAGAGTAGACTTAAACATAAAGTTGCTACTAAACCTTTTGCATGCTAATAGTACTTCCAGGTGTTGGCTATTTGCTGGACACTCCTCCAAGGTGTACAGCTTCTCAGAGATGGCTCATTCCTAGACTTGGCCACTGGCTCTTGGGGTTTTTCCAGCTTTTTGAAGCTTTCAAGGCTGAAACTTGGTCATTTCTATCTCTGACACACATTCAGCTAAGAGCAGGAAAGAAGAAACACAACAGGGAGAGAAGAAATGCCATGGAACTAGCTTATTGTAGCTGTCTTACCTTACTGACCATCAGGGAAAAGAGAGAGATTGAGTTTATACTCAGGTGGATTTGTATAATTTGCAGTTCTGGCAATTTAAAATACTTTTCTTCACTATACAATAGACAGTAGATAGGTACAGAGGACCCTTGAATGTCAGTTCCTGAAATAAAGACAGACCCCTCTTATCAGCACGTCCTCCATCTGAGTGGGCAGCAGGCAGAATCATCCTTTCTGCTCTGGAGGTGTACCAGAGCAGAAATCTGTTCAAACAGTGATCTGTTCAAGGAAGATGGCTCTAGAACAGAAAGTACTATCTGCTGAAGAAAGTGGGAAAAAGATTTCCTGAAAGAGCTCAAAAATGATTGTAAAAAATCAAAATAAAGAGGAATAAAAAAATAGAAAAAGAAATGAGAGTGATGTGAGAAAAATCATAAAAAAACCAAGAGCTTGGTGAAAGAGACAAAAATACTGAAGACCTTAAAAAAACAGAATGGATCAAATGGTAAAAGAGGCACAGAAATTCATTGAACAAAATAACTTCTTAAATAGTAGAACTGACCAAATAGAAAAAAGAAATACAAATTATCATTGAAGAAAGCAGCATAAAAGTAGAGTTGGCCACACTGAAAAGGAGGTAGATTAAGAATAAAAAAGTTATTTGTTAAGCTGTATTCTGTGGAAAAAAGAAAAATTGAAGATATGGACAGAATGTCAAATGGGGAACCCAAAATGGTTCAACTAAATTTTCTCTGCCAAGTACAATGAATTTGGAATTGGAAAGGACAGAACTAAAAAACTGCAATTACCTAAAGTAAATAGGGAGATAAAAAGAATATCTGTCTGATGAGTTCACGTTAATAGGCACTGAGTAATTTTTGTGATTCTGATGCATCTGACTTTTCATGACCCCATTTGGGTTTTATTGGCAAAGATGCTGGTGTAATTTCCTTCATTTTACAGATGAGGAAACTGAGGAAAACAAGGATAAGTGACTTGCCCAGAGTCACAAGCTAGTAGGCATTTTGAGACTAGATTTTTTTCCTTATGAAGATGAATTTTCCTGACTTCAGTTTCCACACTTAGTGCACTATGGCACCACCTAGCTCAGCCTACCAAAGAATTATAACTCAAGATACTGAAGTAATCATCAGATATGTTTGCTTAGTGACTTTCAGTGATCTTTGAGAGTTTGTGGGAAATGAGAGAGACATGGAAGAATTAGAAAAAGGAGAGGAGTTTTCTGATTTTCAAAATTATTGTTGGGGGAGAGGGGGATGAATGAGAAAATGATATCTCTAAGGTCAATACTTTTTAAATATTACTGAAAGGAAGAAGGAGAAGATGGAGAAAAGGAGAAGGAGATGGAAAGAAAGAGAAGGAGAAGGGCAATGGGAAGAAGAAGGAGGAGGAAGAAGAGGAGGAAGAGGAGTTGAAGGGAAAGGGGAAGGGGAAGGGAAGGGAAAAGGGAAGGTAGGGGAAGGGAAGGAGAAAGGAGAATTTGGTTTAGTGAAAAAGGCACTGGTTTTAGTCTGAGAAAACTGGTTCTGCCCCATCCTTGTCAGGTAGCTTCAACCAAATCCCTTAGCCTTGCTCAACTTCAAATTCTTTATCTGCAAAAATAGGAGAATTTTACTCTTACTAGCTACATCACAAGATTATTGTGAGAATTAAATATGATAATGTAATGATGGTGCTCTGTACATGACAAAGCACCAGGTAATTGTCAGTTGCTATTTGTATGAGTGAAGATTTCTTACCTATGAGCCTGGGATAGTAGGAAGTGGTACATGGGAGGGACAGTTCAATTTTGAACCTCTGATCTGAAATCATCAAGTGATACCCAGATGTTGTATTGGCAATATGAGTGTGCAACTAAGATAAAGTTGGAGATGTACATTTATACTTCATCTGCGTAGAGGTAGCTAAGTGCCACAAGCTCACAAAAGGAGTGTAATGTAAATGAGAAAAGCAGAAGATTGAAGATAGAATCCTGGAGGAAATTTATTGTTCTAGAATGGGAGAACAGAATAGAATAAGCTAACAAGAGCCTGATAACTAGGAAAAGAAATAGAAAGGATATCAATAAAGAATTAATAGTGACTTTTATTGTTTTACAGTTTTAACAATTATAGCTCTATATGTGATTACCCATGGGGCACTAGACATGTAACTCAGGTTGTTAACATTGGGCGCTACTAGGATGACTATTTAATCTGAATGTTAAGGATCACCAAAAGTGTGGATATCTGACGGCATTATTCCAATGAGTTCAATACATCCATAGAGTTCTCATAAATGATGATAGATTTAGACTCTTCTCTTTCAAATTCTTCTTTTTGGATGAGGCTGAGTTTGTTAGCTACAGATATGCATTGCAAACAATTAGCAAATTTTGTGAAAAAAAGTTGGTGACTTTCCAGTCTCTAACAGAAAAGTGTCCAATTACATTACACTGGACACTAACTGACATATGACATTCTTTCATAGAGAGAAGTGCAAAAAGCAGCATTGTCAAGGATGAAGGTCAGCTTGGTTTCATTGGTTTGATTGCATTCCTATGGGTTTTTTTTCAAAATGGCTGATGCTGCTTGAGGAGGTGATAGATCTGACAGAGGTAGAACTCTTTATGGGGAAATTAGAAACCTGAATGTCAGTGGTATATGTCAAATTGTTTTGTTCCAAATGAGCCATCTCATTTTGAGGATTATCACCAGATAGGATGACTTGTGCTCGTCTTTTATTACCTATCTGGTAGGCTTAAATTGAACCATAAAATCATAGGACCACTTTATGTTTTTAAAAGATTGTAGACACAGAATGCCTTTAATCCTTATATCAGTCACAACCTTTATGGCTGTTTTGTTAGGAATCCAACAATGTGCAGTCACTATCCTATACCTCATGGTCATGGTGAACTATTTGTACATGGACTGATATTTAAAAACTATGTCCACTACCAAAGAAAAGAAGTCATTAGAATCAATATTAAGTATAAATATCAATTTTCTTACCAAATGACTGATAGTCATGACCTAAATCAAACCATATTTTATTCATTTCTAGAAATCAGTATATCCTTTGTGGTTTTCTCCCAGAATAAGTTCTAGATGTTGCAATTTTAGCCCTGTAATTTAGCTAGGGAAATCATAGAAGCCCTATATAAAAACATTGACAATTGCTTGGGAACTTTGCTTTTCTCCTTTTAATATTTCTACTATTAAAGTTTCTGAGGGTAATGATAAAATCAAAGAAAATCATGGCTAACAGGAAAATTCCTCCTAATATTTCTTAAGGATTCCTGATATATTCAAGACACTGTGCTAGAAAAGTGCTGTGGGCTTCCGCAATAGAATATTGACAGTATTAAAGGAGAAAGGAGACCCATAAAGAGGAGTCTATGGAACATCTAAAAGATTCAAGAATCTGGTTTTTAATAGTTGTGGGACTCTAAATGAATCATAAACCTCTGTGAAGTTGAGTGGACTCCTATCAAATGAACAAAATAATTAATTTTCCTAATTCCCAGATACAATCAATATGTGGAAATTCTTAAATATTGCAAAGCATTATATGCTAAATTAAAAAAAAAAACTCTTTCATCAAAGTATCCCTATGGAGAATAGTGCTGATTATGACTAAAATCATTTTACAGTGAGAAAACTGTAGCTTAGTGGGGAAAATTTCTTTACTCAAAGTTGCCCAGCTAGTAATGATTACAGTCAAGATTCAAACCAAATCTCCTAAGTCTGGAGATTTTTTATTATATGTTATAACCAAGGTTGATAGAAACATCCTTAAAGTATATTCTAATATTTTAATAGATTCTTGGTTTGTCAGTATCCCATCAGTTACTGCATTGTAAATGTCTTTTGTTTTCCTTATCCTGCAGAATTTCTATTTTTTGTGGCTATTATAATACCCTAATGATGTTTAACATAAGAAAGAAAGCTGCTGAAGGAATAATTACTTTTCTTCCCATCACTTTTCCTCTTTATAGAGTTAATCCTAGAATTCCTATTCAATGGCAAAGATAGTGTTTGCATCTTTTTTAAAGCTGAATTGGCACAACATAGATGTAATAAATTTGATTTTATTCAGTGACTTAGGTTGGGATGACATTCTGGTTCAAGGCCCATTGACAGATGCTGTCTCTCTTTTCTGCTATTTCTACTGATGTCATTTCTCATCCTTTAAGAGCCATTATTTGACCTCATGTTATAATTATTGTGTCCCTGAAGTACCTTTTCTTCTACCAGCCTTGAGGAGGCTTGTTCTTCTCCAAAGCACTATGGGCCACTTCAGTATTCTAGTGCCATCCATTTTTTTCCCATTACCAGACCAGCCGAGTTGAATCACACTGTTTTTGCCTTCAGTGTCTGTGGATTGATTATACTCTAGAATCTCATTATTGAACATTTTGTGCTGCCATTAGTTGTTAAGTATGGCATGTAGGTGTTACTGATAAAACTTGTCTAGAAGATGAATAGAACTTATAAAGATACCACCGACATAGTGATAGCATATTTTTTCGATCCTACCAAACCCTTTGCATAAAAAGTATAAAATGAATTTGTTTTGTGGAGAATTTATCTTTTGTGTTAACTAAAGACTTCCTGGTGTGAAGCAAAACAGAGATTGATAATCACAGCTTTAGAAGTTTACTTAGTCAGAAAAGGAAACACATGACTCAAAAATACTTCCAGTGTGTTTGGATCCTATAAATCACATGGGCTGCTTGTAAGGTAGCCAACAGCTTTGACCTTGATTTTTGATACATGCCTTTGGTCACGTTTCTAAAATTTGACATGAGTACTAGGGGGGAAAAGTGTTTGTCTAGCCAGTCTTGGAAGCAGCATCCTTGACTCTTTCCTCAGGCCCATTAGCCAATGGGAAGAAAGGCTGATGACAATTTTTTAATTTCATACCTCACCAGCTTTACTGGAAGACAGTGATCTGGTTAATTTTGCACTCTTGAGATTATTGTTCAATGAGTTAATTTCTTAACTACTTATCCTATGATCTATATAGTAATAAATAATAGATTACTTTTTAGATAGTTAAAAGTATCCAGATATGTTTGGAAATTTGACTCTGGCCTGAAAACCTCTGCTGTCTCATTTAATTTTCTGTGCTGCTTCTTAATCTAAACTTCCAAATCAATCAGAAATAAATGATATAGAGCCTTACATGTTGAATGAAATAGTTTGCAATTGTACTATTTTGATTTCTTTTCTCTTAGTATTTTCTGAACATATAACTTTTTAGTGAACATACTTAAATGGACCCAGGAACTCATTGATTTCAAATTTCCCTCCAGCAAGTCACATCTCAACCTATCTTGCTCATCCTGTGAGAACAATTTCAATGTCATGCCCTTAGTTTGCTGCAGGGTATCCACCCAATATTCTGGGGCCTGCCTTCCTTTTTCCTGATATTATGAGGCTAACAGCAAAAACACTGTCTTCTTTAATCTGACTTCCATAACGCATTAGTCAACTGAAACCATTCTTTTTGAGGTTCCAGAGCCAATAACTTTTTCTTCAGTCCTCAGCCTTCTTGACTTATCTATTTCACATACTCTCCTTCCTGAGATTTTGCGATGTTGTTCTTTTTTGATTTTAGAATTCTTATGCATCACTTCTTATATTGAGCCTTTATATTTTCCCTTAGAATCTATGAGTATTGAAATATCTAAGGTGTTTCTAATCTGCCCTCAGGCTGCATGTGGCCCTTAAAGTCCATTCATGAGGGTTGGTACCCATTGGTACCCATTCCCCATTGGTATTATAGGTTACATTGAGTCATAAATAAATATTAAATATTATATGCAGCCCTTGACAAGTTTTTTTGGGTGATGTGGCCCAAAAGAGCTAAAAGGCTGGGCACTCATGTGGGAAGATGATAGCTTCTAGCTCCTTGGAAATATCTTGCAAAATTTTCTTTTTTAGTTATTTTGTATATACTTGTGTATGTACATGTTGTTTCCCCAGAATAAACTTTCTGCAGGCAATAACTAATTCTATTTTTAATTCTTTGTGTCTTCAGGACCCAGCTTGGGGCTTAACACATAGTAAGTGCTCATTGAATGAATGCTTGCTTATTGATTGATTGATGTGGAGGTTCATACCTGAATCAGCTTATTGGAAGAAACATTAAATTAGTCTAAAGGTAGAAGGAACAAAAATGATGGAAAAAGTGATAGCATAAAATAAAAATTCAGTCATGATTTGTTGAGTTGCATTCAGTGGAAAGAAAGCTAACTTTGGCTTCAGCTCCTAGGTCCCACTTACTATATGACATGGGACTGTTCATGTTCTGCCTTCAGAGGCTCAAACATCTCTTGGGCCATGATCTTGTGATTCTGTGACTCTCTTCAAGATTACTTACAGATGCTGAAAATTGGATAAAGGACAGAAGAAAGAATAGGCAATAATAATTTTAGTAGAAATGTTTATCTGATATAAATCATTTGCCATAGTAAAAAGATTGAAATAGCACCCGCATACACCCTGTCCAATAATCTGGAATAGATGACAGCCAAAAGCACACAACTCCAGATTATAAATTCATTCTTTGGTGAACATAACGTGGTATAAATTTCATACAAGTTTGGTTTTACAACATGAAAAAATGTATTTCGTTTTAATAAATAATGTGGTTCTTAAACACAATATAAATGAAAATTCTTTCAATTGTATTTCAGATTTATTAAGGAGTCCTGTTGCTTAAAGGCTAAACTGTAGTCTTTTGCAAAATTAAGCCTTCTATTTATATGTATATTTGCTTTCTTTAAAGTGCAGTAAACCGGCATTCTCTTTTTTGGTGATACCAAAGTTAAAAACAACTTGAAAAAACTGTGATATTCAAGCAGCTGTTTATAGAACATGATTGCAATTTCCTAAGTATGTCTAGAGACAAAATGAGCAGCATTACAATCTAGTTGTCCCCTAATTATGTCAGGGAATTATAATATAACTATGTTTTAATCACTAAGATGTTGATTCTATAAGATTTTCAAAGTGCTAAAAAAGAGATTGATTGGACAACTAGGTGGCCCAAGGCATAAAGTCCTGGGCCTAGAGTCAGAAGAATCTTCCTAAGTTCAAATTTGACCACTTGTGTAACCCTGTTTACCTCAGTTTCCTCATTTGTAAAATGAACTGGAGAAGGAAATGGCAAATAAATCCAGTATCTTTGGCAGAAAAATCCCAAAATGGGGTAATGAAGATTTGAACATGACTGAAAAATGACTGAACAACAATAAAGGAAAAGATTGATAAATTATCTCCTACTTTCTCTAATGGAGGAAAAAAAATTAGTTGATTTGACCTTTCCTTGAGAAACTGATATGGGGGTTATTAAACAATTATAAATATTTGTAAATAGTAATGGCAATTTTAATTACCAATCTGAATAAAAGCAATCACAGTCTCAAAGAATAAACAAGTCAGTTCTAAAATAGAAAATTTTCTCTCACCAGTCAAATAAAGGGAATTTTAAAGACTTTTCAAGATTAGTCTGAATATTGTTTTTTTTTAAATTCTACTTATCTCCAAAGAGAAAGCTATACTAGGCTAATAATCCACTTCATGAACCTCAAGGATAAACACTTTAATTTGGTTGTTGATGGAACTGGCAGAAATATTCATTAATATAGACTGAGATTAAAATCAGACTGTGTATCTAGGTCTCTAAATGGATAGAGTGTGGACTTGAAGTCAGGAAGACCTGAATCTGAACATTAAGTCACAAATTTGCATGAATCACCCTCCTCCAGTCACTTTGCCTTGGTGAAACCCCAGTTTCTTCATCTATATAAAGAGAGTAATAAGAACATCTATTTACATTGTAGCATGGATAAAGTAGGATAATATATAGAAAGTGCTTTGCAAAATATAAAAAAAATGCTACTATTTTTCTCTAAAAGTGAAATTCATTAGCATCTGAAGTTGCTAGATAAAATGATATTACAGTGTTAAACCAACACAAAGATTTAAGAGTTGTGTAGTACATGCAAATTCCTTTAATCACTATTCCCTGTTTCTTAAAATTCCTTTGCAGACAATAAATTCCTTCTCTTTTATCTCTTTCACTCCTCCTTAGCCTGGTTTTCACTTTTGTGATTTTTACCTGTCCTAGCAAGCTGCTTGCTTTTTGACCTTCATCCTTATTCTGTCTAGAATATTTCAACTTTTTTAGTGTTTCTGCTGCTTGTAACTGTTAGTTGATCTTCCCCTTGACCTGCCCTGTCTAACATGGATTAATCAACTATGCTGATTAGGATCCACTTTATTCATTCCATCTAAACTTAGTCAAATGAATTCCTTATCATTGTTTTATCTTCTGTCTACTCCCCATTTTGTTCACTTTTGGTTTAGGACCTGTCTTCCACCATTCCTAGAAGATTAAAAAAAAACTTTTCTTACTTTAATGAGAGTTATAATTTTCTTCTCCCAAACTTTATGATGTTCTTTATCCTCTTATATCCTTTATTCTTTCCCTTCTGATTTACTTTTTCCACGGGCAACTAGCTAGTACAATGGATAAATCATGGGCCTTGGAGACAGAAGGACCTGAGTTCAAATCCAAACTCAGACACATGGTATTTATCAGCTGTGTGACCTTGGACAATTCATTTAACCTTGATTGTCTCACATCCAGGACCATCCCCAGTTGTCCTGATTCATATCTGGTCAGATGGCCTCAGAGGAGAAAGTGAGGCTGGTAAATTAGCACAGTTTTCCCTCATTCAAACCCAATTCTCTTGCTTCTCTAGGCATCACCTCCCTGATGTTTTGGTCTTTATCAAGAATGAAGGACAAATATCAATTTTTCCACATTTTTACCATTTTTTGCCTTATGGACTTTGTTTCCATGCTAGTTTCCCCAAATTTTCCCTCATTATACTTTTTCTGGGATAGCCAAGTCTTTTCCTCTAAATAATTTGCTCCCCTTTGTCTACAAAAATCCTTAAAAAGAAACTTCCCTTGACCCTATTACTTCCTTGGACCACTGCTCTAATATTCCTTCATTTTATTGACAAAATTCTTAAAAGAACAGATTTATATTCACTGTATCTAGTTCCTCACCAATACCTGATTATGCTACTGAAACTGCTATCTTTGAAGCTGCCAACTAGCTTTTTGAAATATGTGTTTTCTTTTTTTAAAGCCCCTAGTCATTATATGCTCCTTGTGGCTCTCCTAGATTGATTGTCTATTTCTTGGACCAATCCTTCTGTCTCCTATTTTGGAATTCTCTTCCTTTCTCTGATCTTTAAGTATTGACATTGCTCATTTTTTAAACTTTTTTTCTCTTCTTTCTATAGGTTCTTTCCGTTGGATATTTCATATCATTACAGTGCACCAGTTTATTATTTTGTATTCATTAACTCTCAAATCTATAACAAGAGCCCTGATTTCTACCCTGCCACGCTGATATCTCAAAGCTAATACATCCAGAACAAATGACCATCTTTGTGATTTTTTTCTAACTTCACACTGTATTTTTGGTATGATATCATCTTTTTCCCCCTTACACAGAGGTTTGGAAGCTTAGTGTTTCTGTACTCTTCTCTTTCCCTTATTCTATATCCAATTAGTCATTACCAGTTTTTTGTTTATTCTACCTCCAAGGTAATTATTTTCATTTATTTCTTCCCATTGCTATTAATCCATTTTCAATTACAGTAAACTTTTTACCAGTATTAGTACCATATCTTCCTATTTGATCTCCCATTACCATTCTTTCCCCATTTCTGAAAATTCTGCTCACAGCTTCCAGGAAATGAGTCCTCATTTTCCACATTAATGAATTCATTCCTCCCATTTCTTATGTCAAGATTCCTTACCATTCTCGTAAATCAGAGATACCCTTTCTCAACTTCTGTCTCAGAGGGCATGTTATCTACAATATTTTATTCTGGATCATGGGACCTCACTTCATTCATGCACCTCTTGAAATTATTTTGTTTATGTATACTCAATAGTATGATACAGTGGAAAGATCACCTCCTCTGGTATTAAAGGACCTGACTTCCCAACTATCCTGGAACATTTACCATCTGTGTGACCTTGGGCTAGGTTTTTTTAACCTCCATGTTCCTTACTTTCTTCATCTAAAAAATGTATGGATTGGATTAGATGGCTTCTGGCATCCCTTCCTTGACATCCCTAGACATCTGTGATTTTCTTATCTGTGCCTCAATGATATTGCCTTAGTATATGGTATAAGCTTCCTGAGAGCAAAATCTTTATTTTAGCATCCTCAGTGTCCAGGATGGTGGACCACAAGAAATGCTTATTGTTTAGTTGAATTGGAAGCAAACCATATGAATCTTTTTTTTCCCAAAGTGAACAGATAAAATTTACTTTTAACAACTCTGTTAGGATTTACATATACAAATTGATCTTGTCTTCAGATAAGCAGTCACCTAGATGGCTTTACCCTTATTCTCACGCTGCTATTCAAGGTAGCAGTGGTTTATTAAAAGTCTATGTACAATGACTCTTTGAAAAGCTAATTCTGTTTATACTGATTTGAAGGAATGAGGATATAGAGAAAACAGTAGTGTAAACAGATGAGTATAATACAAGGTAGGGAGTAATATGATCAGAGAACTCATTTTGAAATTGTTTTCCTCTGGTTCATTAATTTAAATATTTTCAATAGTGGCAAATCTTAGTTGTATGGGGCTGATTTTTACTATCAACAAGCATAGTAAGAAACAAGTCTGGTGAAAGATTTTTCTAGGCTAAACATTTATGAATCTGATTTCAATCTCATAGCCTTAAATGGGCTATGAGAGCAGCATTCTCGCTTTATTTTTTTGAAAGAGAAAAAAATCATTTTATGTAAGACCATGATGGAGATGAATGATTAAGGGATCATATACATGTGTGTATGTATATACATACATGTCTACATACATATGTATGTATGTGTATATGTGTGAAATTTAAATAGATTACAATCTTATATACCATTTCATCCCTAATGTGCTTATCTTCCTCCCCTTTCCCAAATAGCAGCATCATAGAAGTTCTAAATTGCCTTTCTCTGAACATCAGTTTGTAGATTTACTTCGAGTTGATCGAATATAGAATTGAATTTTATAAAAGACTAAATCCTTCTAAACACAGACACAAGGTTTTAGTGGATGGTGCAGTAGACACTGAACTGGACCTGGAGTTGGGAAAATCTGAGTTTAAATTTTGCCTCAGACAGTTACTAATGGTGTCAATTTGGGTAAATCATTTAACTGCTCTCTGCCTCAGTTTCGTCAACTGTAAAAATGGGAAAAATAATTATCTGTTCTTATTACCATATGATGTCTTGGTCAAGAAACTTCATGTCAGTATAATAAAAATAAATGTGAATATAAATGCTAGCTTTGCTAATCTCTGTAAGAAAATAGTGTGATTAAACTTAATTTGAAAGTAGATTGTTGGGCAGTTAGGTGGTTCAGTGGATAGAGCACTGGCCCTGGAGTCAGGAGTACCTAAGTTCAAATCCTGCCTCAGAAACCTAGTTACCTACCTAGCTGGGTGGCCTTGGGCAAGCCACTTAACCCCCAATGCCTTGCAAAAAAAAACCAACAACAACAACAAAAAAGAAAGTAGATTGTTTAAATCTGATATTTTTCATGGAATTTTGGATATAATTCTGAAATTAGAACTCTATTGAATTCTACCACCAGATGGTTATTCAGACCATTTCATGAAGGCTCAGACTCGTTTCTTGCCTCTGCCTCATGATAGCTTGTGACCCTGGGTGCATCGCTTAACGTTTAAGTGACCCTTGTTCATAAGTTACAGATGAGTTGCCCATCTGCAGTGGGAGAGAGAATTCAATAGTGGCAAATCTTAAATTTAATTTTAAGATAAGGGGTTGTTTGGGGTTGATTTTTACTATCAACGAGAATAGTAAGAAACAAGTCTTGTGAAAGATTTTCCTAGGCTAAACAGTTATGAATCTGATTTCAATCTCATAGCCATAAGTGGGCTCTGAGAGTAGTATTCCCCCTTTATTTTTTTTGAAAGAGAAGGAAATAATTTTATGTAAGACCATAATGGAGATGAATGATTAAGGGATTTTATATATATATATATATATATATATATATATATATATATATATATATATATGTGTGTGTGTGTGTGTGTGTGTGTGTGTGTGTGTGTCCCTTAAGCAATGAGATCCTAATTCTAAACCTCCCTTCCCTCCCCAAGAACACTCAAAAAAGACTATATCTTAATGTATATGAATATATAGTTATATATGGATTGCCCATCATTTTATTTTCTAAATAAAAAATATAAGAAAATGTAGAATCATTACTATTAAACATTTCTTGTAAATGCATGAATTAATGAATGAAACATGTGAGGATTATAGCTCAAGTAATACCCCAAATACTAGCAAATCAAACAGAAAATCAAGACAGTTTTTTTTGCTCTCAAAGATCTCATTCTAATCCAGAGAGAGAGAGAGAGAGAGAGAGAGAGAGAGAGAGAGAGAGAGAGAGAGAGATCCGGATAGGAGGCTTTAGCAGCAGTTGTCCCTAAGGTGCAACACTGGTCAGTCAGTACATTGGTAAAACCATATCTGTTTTTGAAGTCTGATTGTTTTATAGGATAAGAACTTTGATGGGGAGAACACTCTTCCCTTGGTCTTAATAGCTGTGGCTACAAGCCTGCAGGGTGAGTTGACAAGTTTCAGCTCCTTTAGGCTTGTTCCTCTAAACAAGAATGAAAGAGTGACTGCTAAAACTGGGTTGAAAACAGAGCTGGTGGTCTGGCTGATGCCACTGTTCCTAGGCTGCTTAGGCACAGGGGTCTGGGCCTTTGCCACTGGGCCAGAGAGGAGGGATAGATATAGGTAATGGTGGGGATTTGTCATTTTTTATTTAATCCCCTCCTATTTGGAACATATTCCCAATATAGCACTAACTCCTAATTTATTTTGAGTTTCTCAACATTAGTCTACATATTGTGTTTATATTAGCATTGAAGTTCAAAAGAGGGTTCACCCCCTTTTTACTTTGAAATATAATTGCCTAAAATAAATTTTACTTTTTTTGTGTGGTAATTCATCTTTCTTTGTTATCTTTTGTGCTTTGCTTTTTAGTTCATTCAAATACAGTGATTATAAAATCAGTATAAATTTAATTTTAAGATAAGGCATTGAAACCAAGCCCAATGGCCATTTCTTGGCTAACAAGGTAATAATTAATTGCAACTGGTTACTGAGAATGGATCTGTAGACTGTGTTCTTGAAAATGTTGAAAAAAGAAAACCACATCCTCTGGATGTGGCAGTAGACTGAGTTATGTTATTTTTATAAGATCCCTTTCCATCCTAGCATTTTGTTAGGCAAAGTCCTGATGAATTAGATGAAAGAAACCAACCAAATGGGGTTGATTCAGGATTCAACATACAATGTCCCAATACATAACTCAATGGCAGAAAAAAATCAGACCATTGACCATTGAAGTTCTGGCATTATTTCTTCCAAGTTCCTATAGGCATAGTAAATCTTATGTTTCTTGTATGATCTTTTAGTATATATGTACCTTCTGAAATTATTGCTTTAGTTTTTATTCTTGTGCAAGTTTACCTCAATCTATCAGATAGATTGAAAAATCAAACAAAGAATGAAGGTTGGAGGGGCAGCATCTAGATGTTTAATTCTAACATATTTTAAAGAAGAGATATGCAAACAGTTATAGCGCATGAGAAAAGTGCATTCACACTGGAAGGAGCAGACCCATGGATATTGCAAGTCAGCTTAATAAAGAGGTCTTGAGTTAGCATCAGTTAGATTCATTCAGATAAAATACAAACATATTTTCCCTTTTGGGGAACATAAAGATGTCTTTTTTATCTAAACACAATTGCTTTGTTTATGGTCTTCTGTGCCTTCCCTTATTAAATCTATGTTTTCCAATTTTATCAAAGATGAAACTATCTGTGTCCATTTATATGGTTGTGGTTGTGTTATTATTTTCTCATAATATCAACCACAGCCTAAACACATAGAAAAACGGTCGAAGCAATTGAGAGAATGTCATTAATCAGGCTCGTCTCCTCTTGATAATCTTTCATTGTGGTTACTTCAATCTGTACCTGTAGGAGCATATAAGGTATGATTAGAGGCATCGCCAGCAGGAAGTCAGCCCTGCTTCACGTGGGATGGCATCAGGCTTGGGGATTTCACCTTCTCCAGATTTCCACACCTTTTTTTTTTCTTTTTATCCAGTTAGTGTGATATTCTTCATTTGCTCAGGTCTCTGTCTCTTCTAAGCAGGAGAAAGGAAAAAAAAATCATTCCTGCTGGAATTGGGATAAGGTGCCTGGAGCAAGAGGTGCCCCCCTCCCCACTTCTGGCCACACTCAGCCTCGGTTTGCCTTTATGTAAGAGGGGAGGCCCCCAGGATCTGGTGATGCGGGGCCTAGTGAGGCCCAGAAACCCCTGGCCCGGGGTGGAGCAGCCTCTGACTGTGAAATGAGGGCCCTTGTGGGAATCACACATCACAATCACCCCTTTAGAATCCTCACTTTTCCAGATTCTAACCCTGACTTGACTTAACGTGACTTTGCCAGAAGCCAAAGTCGGACTTCATTGATTAGAGTGAACAAAAGCCATTCTTGTCCCATTATTTTTAAAGTGATGCAGTGCTTCATTGAATCACAACCTGTGGTGGTAGATGAGCACTCATATCTTTTTCTCTAACTGAATTTACCCTTTTTAATTATTTATTTATTTTTGGACAGGATACTTTTTTTTTGGATTTTCCTTCTCTCTCTCCCACTGCCCTGTTTGCTCTGGCGATATCCATAGACCAGGCCTCCTCTGCCTTTGGGTGACATCATGGCCTCTCCCCTCACCTCCCTTTCTACCCCTCCTTGCTCCCATCTCCATTGCTAATTCATTCTTCTCATGATATTCCGAGACCCCGTGACCTCCTCCCCTCCCCACTTAAGAGCGAGCACCGTCTATCTGGTGCTGGCGCTCACCCAAGGCCACCATTATCCCCATTTAACAGATGAGGAAACTGAGGCAGAGGTGGAGGGGAGGGACTTGCCCAGGCCCACCCAGCGAGGATGCATCTGAGGGCAGAGTGTATCCGGGCATTTCTGTCTCAGGCTGGGCACTGCCCCCTGGGCCCTTCCTTAGACTCCAGCACCCTTTCCTCTCCTCTTTCCTTGTTTACACATCCCCCCAGATCTTGTCAGATTTTTCCATTTAACTCTGGTCTTTTCTTCAGGAATACTTGAAAGCTCCCAATTTCATTAAATATCCCCCCTTTTTTTAGGTTTTTGCAAGGCAAATGAGGTTAAAGTAGCTTGCCCAAGACTATACAGCTAGGTAATTATTAAGTGGCTGAGGCCAGATTTGACCTCAGGTACTCCTGACTCCAGAGCCAGTGCTCTATCCACTGCACCACCTAGCCACCCCTAAATATTCACTTTTGCCAATAAAGATTTTATTTAGAGAGGTGATTCGTTGCTGGAATATAGCTTCTTAGCCCTCCAGAATATCATTCCAAATCCTTTACTCTTATCATACAGAAGCTCCTAAATCTTGTACTGCCCTAACTGCAGTTCTACAATATTTGAGTTGTTCCATTCCAGCCACTTGCAATAGTTTCTCCTTAACCTGAGGACTCTGGAAATTTGATCATAATATTCCTGGGAGTTTTCATTTGGGGCTTTCTTTTTGGAGGTGACTGTGGATTCTTTAAATTTCTATTCTATCCTTGGTTTCAGGGTATTTGAGCAGTTTTCCTTGATCATTTTTTGAAACACAGCTAGACTTTTTTTTTTAATTATGGTTTCCAGGTAATCCAATAATTCTTAAATGATCTCTCCTGGATCTCTTTTTCAGCTAAGTTGTTCTCTCTAATGATTTATTTCACAATTTCTTTTATTTGTTCATTATTTTGATTTAATTTTATCCTTTCCTGATATCTCATGCAGTCATTAACTTTCACTAGCTAATTCTAATGTTTAATGAATTATTTTCTTCAGTGAACTTTTTACATCTTTTCCTATTTGAGCAATCCTGCTTTTTTTTAAGTTTGATTTATTTAAGGCATTGGGGTCAAGAGCCCAAGGTCACATACCTAGGTAATTATTAAATGTCTGAGGACAGATTTGAGGATAGATCTGGTCCACCTGACTCTGTTCCGCCTAACCGCCCCCCCCCATTTCTACTTTTTAAGGAGCCTATTTCTTTAGTAGATTTTTATGACTCTTTTTTCATTTAACCTATTCTGTTTTGAAGGATGCTATTTCTTCAGCTTTACCAAGCTAGACTTCTATTGAAGGACTTTTTTCTGCTATCATCATCATTTCTTTTCCAAATTTTGCCTCTTTTTCTCTGATTTTTAAAATTCTTTTTTGAGTTCTTCTAGGAATTCTTTTTTGGGGCTTTCTTTGAAGCTTTGGATTTTTTACTTTTTTTTCCCTTCTGAGTTTATGTTTTGATTTTTCCCTGTTATCATAGTAACTTTCTGTGATCAGATTCTTTTGTTGATGTTGTTAGCTCACTTTTCTCTCTTACTTCATGATTTTTGACTTTTTGTTAAAGCTGGGCTCTGCTCCTGGGGTGGAGGGGGCACTTTGCCAAGCTTCAGGTGTTTTGTGCTGCAGTTTTCAGAGCTAATTCTGAGGGTAAGTTTTCAGTTTTTCTAGGGTGGTCTGAATTAAGGAGAGGTGTGGTCCCTGCTCTTCTGATCTGTGAGCCACTGGTAGTGCTCTTTTCCATCCTGCAACAGGGACCAGTGTTCCTGCTCCTGCTAGTTTTCATCTTCACCCTGGGACTGGAAACTGTATGGACAATGTGGCAGTGCCCTGCACTCAGCAAAGGGAGCCCTAGAATCTATCTGGTCACTGGATTGTCCGATGGCTGAGTGCTGAAGCCATCTCCCCTGGGGCCTGCTGCTGGCCTGCTTGGATTATGCTCCCCACCTCACCCCAGTGAGACAGCTCTCTCCTGTCAACTTTCTAACTTTTCTTGGGCTAGAAATTCCATCACATTCTTTGTTGGTTCTGCTACTCCAGAAGTTGTTTCTAGCTATTACTTTAAAGTTGTTTGGAAGGGAATTTGGAAGATCTCAGGTGGTTCTCCTGCTGAATTCTGCCATCTTGACCCCTTTCATTTTCTAACCCCATGTAAACTATTAGAATGCTCATACCTTTTTTCTTTTTTTGGCTTTGTTTCCCCAGATCCTACCAAAGTGCCTAGGATATAGTAGGCAGTTATTTAATGCTTGTTGATTTATGTCTTTGGACTCGAGTTCATCTGACATGAATGAATAACACTCACCCTGCATGGTTCCGGGTTCCATTGTCATCTTACTTATCTTGGGTTCCAACTCCCTATTAGTCATTTTGTTCTGTCCTTTCCAGGTCTCAAATTATCCTTGTCAACAAGAAAAGATGCAAAAGATGAGTGGTATGGTTCTACTTTTTCTGTTATTATCTTTCACCCCCGGGGAATAGTCCTATCCTTGTGATTCTTCTCTTGGTCTTTATTTGACTCAACCAGCGTTTGTCATTCACGTCTTCCCTCTCCACCAGTCTCACCTCTTCCTGAGCATTGGCTTTCACCATCCTACTTTTTATCATCCCTGACCTGCTCTGTCTTTGACCTTCCAGAGGTGCCTTTTTAGAGTTTTTGTTGGTTTATGTATTGCCTGTGTTTCTGACTCCTCTCATTCCTCCTTATTAAATTGTCTTCTTCCATAAATGCTTAAATGCTGCAATTCATTTTTATTTTGTTTCCCTAGCCAGGTGCCTGGCACATTGTCGGGATTTCATTAATGCTTATTAATTCATGATTTTATCCATCAATTATCAGAACTTGTCTTTTGAAATCATGTAATATTACCTTGCATTCATATGTCTTTACTTATATGTGTTTAAGTTGTATTCTCAAATAGAAGAGGGTAGAAATTTTAGGGGGAACTGAGGGAAGGAATAGTTCCTTAGAACTGAAAGCAATACCTCATGCTTAATAATTTAGTAAATGTTTCTTGAATTAAATTGAAATATAAAGAAGGCCTTTCTACATTTGTGATATGCCTAAGATAATTCTCAGAGATGGACCAACTTCAATAAATATGTGTTATTGAGGAAAGGAAGTGGTGCATCATATTCTTCCTGATATTTTAGAATACTGACAGACAAATCATCTGACAGTCCTACCATACACTAACTTTATTTTTCTACATTGCTTGCTGGGAAATTCACAAAATGCAATATGTTAAAGAAAGATTTTGTTAAAGGTTAATAATTCATAATTATGCAGGAACACATTTTCCTAATAAGATTAGCCATGTCATCTGTCTGAATTCAAAGTGATAATTTAGCTACAATTTGAATATGATGTGCAACTTTGACTATAAAGACTATAAATATTAAATTGATGTATATGTGACACAATAAGCAATGAAGAATGGGAAGCATAATTCCTGGTTTATTGCTATAATTATTATAAATGAATAGAATGGGATGTTTGAGGTTTTTTTACTCTAGGGAATTTTTCTGCAAAAATAAAATGCCATCATTATTTGGCATTTCAGAATTTCTTAATCTCTTTTACTTTGGTTTATCTTTACTTCTTAGGAAGACACATGCTCATTCTTTGTTTAATCCTAATAATACTTTCTTTCTTAATCAAAAGAGTATACCATTCATAATTATCAAATGAGATCTTAGGAAGGTCATATTGGATAAGGTTAACTGGAAATGACACCCATTTTTCAGTTTTAGAATGTGATAATAAACAGGTATCCTTTCATCAGAGAGCATATTTGCCTTCCACGATGTCAGCCTTCATAGCTTAGGGATGTGAATTAATATATCTTTCCAATTTAAGATTAAGAACTAAAAAATACTTAGCTATAAGAGCTTGAGGAACTCCAGTGACTTCCCCTGCCTTGTTTTGTAAATGAGAAAATGGTGGCAGGCTTCTTGAAAAAAATGTGAAAAACCATATTAAATGGCTTCTTCTGCTCCATAACTTTTGTTCAAGATGTGAGCCAGAAGCTCAAAAGCAATAGCAAGAATGTGGCTGCCAGCAAAGCCAAAACTAGTCTAGTGTCATCTCCTAGCATGACCAGAGACAGTCAGGAACAAATGTAGTCTGCAAAGGTCAGAATATAGAAGAAGCAAAAATGAAAGTCTCAAGTGATAGATCCTTAGGGTGATCAGGAAAACCTAGGACCTGGGCAGTTCTAGAGTAGCAGTAGTGACCAGTATGGCCTACCAACATAGTGTGGCCACTGCAGACCAGGACTGACTGGGCACAGGGTTCAGACTGGTTGTAATGATCTGTCCTGAAATTCCACAGAGCAACAGGAATATCTAGTAGTCTGGAGAACTGGAAGGGAATAACTTAGAACACTTGAGTAGTGAACTTTATTGAAGAAAACTCCCTGAAAACTAATATACCAAATAGACATGAATGATCCTTTAAAAAGTAAGAAATAATAGAACAAAATCAAATGATTGAAAAAGCAGAAGAAAATATGTGTGTGTGTGTGTGTGTGTGTGTGTGTATGAAACTTGACTTAGAACAAAAGATAAAAGGATAGTTTATATAAATCATTGGATTCTCTTAAAATAATGTGTGCTGTTGATTGTGTTGCCCTGCTTTCTATACGTTGACTTTCAGTTGTTTAGAATCAAGGTTCTTGAAATTGCTTCTTCTCTGTAGTGAGTGCTATTGCTCTGCATTGAATGCAATGTCTCCTACTGATTAAATAACTTAAATGACATGAGTGATGCAAGGTGCTTCACTCCCCTGCTTGGAATAGGTGCAGGATTGCCTTCCTCAAGTGTCTCCAACTTTCAAACCGTCTCCTTAACTGATGGAACTTTGTGCATCTCTGCCTCACCTACATCTAGTTTATGCAAGATTCGAAAGACAACACCCATAGCATTTTACCATTTTTACCTACCTCAAAGAGATGAAGCAAGAAGGTGTGGTGGAAATCCAGCCCTTGACCACTTTCTCACCTGACTGAAGCAACAGGTGCATTTATCAGCCTCAGGGTTGTCTGAGCAGCCACTTTAAAGAACTGTACTACTCTTGTTTTGATGTGAGAAGGTGCCCCCCAAATTGTCTGCTTCACCCACCTTTGGCCTGCTTCCTGCTGTAGAAAGGGATTCCACCAAAACACATGAAAAAGTACAAAACCTTTTCCCCTAGAATGTATATACACTTAAAGACAATATGAAATCCAGCAGACCCCTTGAGGGAACCTGGCATGTTTCATATCTGAGGAGCAGCCCTGAGTGAAACAAGGCTGGCAAATGAAGGCCAGCTTACTGAAGTTGGAGCTGGATATGCAATTTTGTGGAGTGGTGGCAGTGAAGGGGAGTGCTGTGAAGCTGTGGCCCATCTTGCAATCAAAACTAATCTAGTCAACAAGCGTATATGCCTCTCAGGCTCATGGCAATGCATTTGCCACACCACCATTATCAGGGCTCCCACCATGATGGACCTTACTGAGGCCAAAGAAAAATATGAAGCCCTGAGACCTTCATCATCAGCCTGACCAAAGAGGTCAAGCTTGTAATTCTGGGTGGTTTTAAACTTAGACCCCATACTTGGTGGGGGGGGGGGCTTGGAAGGAAAGGTGTCAGAAACAGCCACCTACGCTCAGTACTGAAGTCTTGTGCATCCCATGGCTCCTCATCACAATCACTGCCTTCTATTGGCCTAAGTGTGGGAAAATGTATGGTTGCACCCTCACAGAAAATAGCATTTAATAGACAAGTTCTTTGTACGCAGAAGATTCAGATGAGATATGAGTAATGAAAATGAGCTGTGGTGCAAAGTGTTGAACTGGTAGTGGATGCACGTTCAAAAACTGCTGAGCCCCTAAGGGAAGAGGACTTCCAGAGGACTAAATGTCCATAGATTAGAGTTCTTCACTGAGCAGAAGAGTTTGTTGCCAAGCCAAAGCCCAGCTGACAACATTGGAGCAGGAAAAGGAGTGGGCAGTTTTCAGAGATCTGGTGCCCAGGGCCACATTTACTCATCTGGGTCAGAATACTTGCCAGAATCAAGAGGGTTTTGACAGACATGAGGTGGAAATTTAGCAGCCGCTAAATGAAAAATGAGAGCTCCACAGGGTTTACCAGCAACATTTAATTCCCTAAAAAGTAAATGCAAGCAAAACTTAGAGAGATATGCAAGATTCTTGACTCAATGTGAAGACAGATGGAATTCAGTCTTATGTTAATACTAACAAAGCCCTTTTATGATGCCCTAAAATCTATTTATGGCCAAAGACCATCTCAGCTACTCAATGCCGATGGAGCTACATTAATTAGTGATAAGGACATGATCCTAGAAATAGGCTGGACCCTGAATGTCCAACTGAAGAAGATGTTTGGAATGCCATTTAGACTCCTCCTGGGGCAAACCAGTGGTTCTATGCCAGCTGAGATTAATGATGCAGGGAATCCAGGGCTCCTACAAGGCTGACTGAAATCTTTTAGGTAATATGAGGTTATCCCCCACAGAGGTTCAAGGATGCCTCCACTGCCCATCTCTATAAAAGAAGAGGAGATGGCTTGTCCTCTAATAATCAGGATGGTTGGTGTGGTGGTGGGGTTTGCCAGAGTCATCCTTAACAGACTGATCCTTCACTTGGAAGGTCTCGGAAGTAGTGTGGCTTAGAACGGGCCAAGGTATAGTTGATATGATGTTATCTCCAGCAACAGAATATTGGGCTGTGTACACAGTATTCATCCATCTGACCATGGTATCATACTAGCAGTTGTATGGGCTTATGGAAGAACCTGGCAAAATTTGATTGCCTGGAGAAGTTTATCAATATTGTACATATAATTTTAATAGCATTTAACTAATAAAAATAGTGCTTCTTTCAATATTTTTAACTTATTTCTAGTATTCTATCAGGTATAAACTAAGTAAAAGATCACTAGAGCAAAGGGTACAAATGCTATTTTAAATTTCCTTGTATAATTACAAATTATTTTCTAAAATGAATGAGTGAATAAATGAAAAAGCATTGATTAGGTGCTTAATATTTTCCAGGAATTATGCTAAACATTGAGATGCTACTACAAGTAATCAGGTCTATTCCTGTCATTTAGAAACATTCATTCTTATGATAGAAGATGACACATAAACACATACACATAAAGGGGACCTGGGTTGTGGAATTTGTTTTTCATGACTTTTACATATTTGTAATGAGTTTTGGTTTTCTTGATTTTTCAATGGGTAGAGCAGGAGAAAATGGGAGAACTAAAATAAAATTCAGAACTAAACTAAAAATTATTGAAATTGAAAATTGGATGAAAAACTAGAAAAAAAAGTAAAAGAAAAAGAATATGGCTACCAGGTTGCAAATTTGGTTCTGAGAAAGGTAAGATAAAAGTCCAATGGGAAGAAAATGAAGAAGATTGTCAAGAGTTCTGGGAACATGACTTACAAATGATCCAAAAGAGATGGACTATGCTAGCAGTGAAGTAAGTATTTTGTTTTTCACATAGCTTTGGCAACATTGAATATATCTCCCTCCTCTTTTCCTTTATCCTTTCCAATTTAATTTCAGGTAATATTTCAGAATTATTCATGATTGGTTAACAATTCTGAATGCTTTGTCACATGCTTTTTGAAAGTATGTATTTCTTTTTTTTGACCACTTTTGACCACTTTGACTACCATTTCTTTTTTTCATTGACCATTCATCCAATGGAAACTATTAATATTTTAAATTTATTTCAATTCCCTATAGATTTGGGATGTCAGAATTTTATTAGAGTTAGACTTAACTATGATATTGACAGTTATAACTTTCCTGAACTGTATAGGTATTTTCTCAAGAGTAGGGAAATACTTTCTTTTTTGTTTGAAATGTCTATGTGACAGTTTCCAACATTTTCTTTGCCTTTTTGCTGAAGATAGCATATTAGACCATTCACTTCACATAAATTGTCTATCTAGACCTTTAGATCCATTCTTTGAGTCACACATGATAAAGCAGAGGTCACAATGTTAAAAACAGAAGTTGGATTATTTTTATCTTAACAGCTTTACCATGCATTTCCCCCAAGAAGTTCATTTTCCAACTTCTTCCTGATCACACAATTTTAATAACTCTCTGGGCACCTTTTCTTTATCTTATGGACGTTTCATGTATTTGATCATTGCTTCAGATAGGCATGAGATACACTCAAAATTGCAAAATCTCTAAATATGTAGTGAGGAAAAGATATGCAAAATTAGGTAACTAAAAATGTTTTCCAACCTGTATTGACATTAGCAACTCATTATATAGATCCAGAGAAATTGGAAGCCACTTACCTGAGGTGAAAAATGTCGATCAAAAAGAATTATCAAAAAAACAGAGCCAGAATATATTGTTTCAAATAATCAGTCAATTAGACAATAATAATTCATGGGCCAGACACTATGTCAAGTACTGGGAACACAAATATAAGTAGAAAAAAGAATCGTCTCTGCTCTTAGGGGCTTGAATTCCAAAGAGAGGAGTCTGTATATTGAAGGGAGATTAAAATTGCGTAGTGTAGGGGTTTTAAGATGTAGTACAGAGGCATGTTAGACAAAGGCAAGGGTGGAGATGAGTCAAGATGACCCCTGGAGAGGAATGAAGATAGGGTGACCTGGGAATCCTCTGTAAAGTGGAAGTTCTGGAAGAAATGGGCACTTGGGACTATTTGTAAAGCAAGGGCAGAGTCAGCTTCCAGGGTACAGAGGTGCCCATGGTCTGGTGGGTAAAGTCCTAGGGGTGCCTCAGGAAGGAACATGAAAATTTATGATTTTACAGATTTCTTATGTTGAAATTCTCTAATTTTCCAAGTTATTATCAAAATTCCACTAAATTCAGTAAAAAAAAAAAGCCCCCAAAATAAACATACCGAGGGTTTGCTTTCCTGTCATTGAAAAACAAAGAGAAGATATTCAATAAGCAGACTCTCCCCGTGGCTCAGGTGTGTCTGAGAACGTTGGTAGAATAATGAAAATCATATGTCAGGTGCTACTGGAGACCCATTAAAATGGAGAGCCTTAGCAGATGTTAAGAAATGTTATTTGGATTTTACCTGCTGACGTTTTGAAGACTACTTATTATAAGCAACTGTTGAAAAGTATTATCATGCTGTTAGTAGTTGAGGCTGCTGCTGGCAGTGGCAATATGATTTGAGTAAACCTGCAATTACTATTTCATGGGTAATTCTAGGTTTTCATTATTCAATCTGGATATATCTAGAGAATGTACTGAGTTACAAACAAATACAAATATACAATGCAATAGAAGAATAGAATCCATTTTGTTAGTGCCAATGATATTGAGGATGAAGTTGTTCTGGGCATTTGTTTTATGACATGAGCAGATTTCTTCATGCCTTTTGGCTTGTGTAAGCTTTTAAATAATTAACTAGTCCATTCATCAAGTCAACCAGAAGGATCTATCTATGTGAGTTTTATGAATATATTAAGAACTATTAGGAACAAATAGACAAAGTGATGAGAAATTTATTAATTTTTTGCAAAATTATAACTATAACTGTACACATTTATTTTCATAGCAATAGTAATTGAAAATGTTGAGGTTACAGCTATGCAAATTAAAATGAGAAAAATCCTCAAACCATGTTGTGTGGTTTTTGCTTTGTTTTTAATAAATGGTTAGTAGAGCCAAATTTTCCCACTTAAAACACATGGGGTCTATGAATCATGGACTGAAAAACAATCTAAGGATAAAGCTCAAATGGCAGAATCTACTATATCTAATGAAATGTAGCTTCCTTTGTGTGGGCAAAGAGTCCTCTCAAGGACTTCTCTGGACCCTAATTCAGTCAGATACAGATTATAGACTCACACAGATTTCATGCTGCAAGATTTTAAAATGATAATTTTTTTAGTTTTTGCAAGGCAGTGGGGTTAAGTGGCTTGTCCAAGGCCTCATGGCTAGGTAATTAAGTGTCTGAGGTCAGATTTGAACTCAGGTACTCCTGACTCCAAGGCTGATGCTCTAGCCACTGTGTCACCTAGCTGCCCCCATATAAGATCCTTTTTAAGAACAGTTAGAGACATAATATGTATTGCTTCCTCATTATGTGAAATAACTAGTTATATTTAAAAATTTTTAAGTTATCTCCTGATAGAGGATGTAACTCATTGCCCTCTTTTTTGTTTGGTTCTGTTATTAAATACAATTTAGAAAAGATACAAAGGAAAGGAGGAAATATTTTTTAATGAAGAACACTATGAAAGAATACTTAGCCATGTCACTGAATGGAGAAATAAAACTGATGATGTCTGACATGCCCAAAGCTTCAATCATTCAAGCTATTTGATGCTTTTACAGAATTGCACTGAACTTATTATTATAATGGGGAATGGTCATAGCAGGAGAGAATATTGCCAGCTGGACAAGTTCAGTGTATCCAGTTTTTTCCTTCTATCTATTGGGTCATATCTTCACTGTCCCTCAAAGGATTAGAAACCTAACTAAAATTAATTAATTAAATAAATTAAAAAAATAAAATAAAGACAAAACTTATAACAAACAAAAATCCCCAACAAAAAACAAAAGTCTCAGACTAGTAACAACAAATAACTGTTGGATAAAAGCACTGTGGAGTATCATTTATATGTTTTTAAAATGCACTGGAGTTGCATGGTTTATGTACATTTTGAGAAAAATAATGGATATTCCCTAGATTTTTATGGCTGGAATTTTAATAAAAACTATGGAAACTAAATCTAAAACTTAAGAAGCAGAAAAGTCACACATAATGAAAAATTGTTAAAGATATTGGAATAAGATTCTCCCCATGTTCTTCATCTTAAAAGAGTGCTAGTCTTACTATTTTTCCAAGTCTTGTCTATTTCATCTTATCCTAAGATATTTCATTTAGACATATACATATTTTTAAACATAGATTAATCTTGGCAAAATACGAGCCTTTATTAAAGAAATTCTCTTTTTTCTTTCCTTTCTATAACAAAAATGCTTCATTATTAACATAAGTAGACATAGTGCTCCCCCCAGTCCTTAGCGTTTTAATCAAATAGCTGCCTCCTGGGAAAGAGGTAAGGGGATGCTTATCAAGTCTGAGGATGGCTAGTGTTTGGAGAAGCACCTTTTAAACACGGAAATCACATCAATTAACAACAGTGACCCCTATTGTCTCTAGGGTCAAATTTAAGATCCACTATTTAGTATTTAGAGCCCTTCAAAAGGCAGCCCCAAGCTATTTTTTAAACATTATTATACATTCTTCTTCTTTCCACCCTCTAAAGTCTAGCTAAACTGACTGTCTTCCCATTTCTCAAGCATTAAGATCCACCTCTTGTCTCAGGATCTTTTCCCTGAATAACTTTTGTGTGGAATAGTCTGTTCTCTTACCTAGTAGAAGCATTTATTTCTTTTAGAATCCTACTCAAGTGGTACTTCAAGAAATTTCCTGATCCTTCCAGTTGCTACTACCCTTAGCTCCCAAATTGCATTGCCTTGTTTATATATACACATATATGCAAAATATTTTCATGTATGTATATATATTTCATATATATATGCGCATACATACATATTCATATATGTGTATATGTAGTTGTATATAAGTGTATAGCACACACTTATGTTATTTGTCTACATGTCTCCTTGATAAAATATTGACATCACCTTGAAGGCAGGGATTATTTCCTGTTTGTAATCTCAGTGATTGACATGTGTTAGGCACTTAATGAATTACTTGTCCATTTATTGATTGATCATGATCTTAGTATTTGGAGCACATTACACCAGCAGTAGTTTATAGGACGGATTAGAATGGGAAGAGAATGGGAGAGAGAACATATGAGAAACAGAGGCAGGTATGCAGTAAGGAGACCCAGACCAGGGTCCTGTTATTCCTGGAAATAGTGACGGTTGGTCCACTATTTCTCATTCTCTCCTTCAACCCAACCCCTACCTCTTCTCTTTTTCCTGACCAGGTAGAAAAGGAAATGCTTCACCTATAATATCCATAAAAGAAGAAAAATCTCACAAATTTAAATACACAGTGATTGAATATGGAAATACTTGGTTAGGTAGGGAATCCAAGATGAGGAACTGACCAGTAGTAGAAATGGAAATTAGAGTTTACAATATCCAAACCATAATTGACTTCTTCATACCATTTGGGCAACAATCAGGCACAATTCTGGGATATCTGCAATGGAGAATGCCATCTGTATCCTGAGAAAGAATTGTGGAGTTTGAACAAAGACCAAAGACTATTACCTTTAATTTAAAAAAAATGCTTTTTTTTAGGTTTTTGGAAGGCAAATAAGGTTAAGTGGCTTGCCCAAGGCTATACAGCTAAGTAATTATTAAGTGTCTGAGACCCGATTTGAAATCAGGTTCTCTATCCACTGTGCAACCTAGCCACCCCCAAAATGCTATCTTATTATACAATTCTGCTATATCTCATATTATATGTTTCTTCCTTAAGAATATGATTTTCTTTCTCATCACATTCAACTTAGATTAATGCATGCTATGGGAACAACATAAAGACTAACAGACTGCCTTCTGGGGGGGGCAAGATTGGGGGGAAAATTGTAAAACTCAAAAGAAATAAAACCTTTTAAAATAAAATTAAAAAAACTAAGAAACTCATGACCACCTTTTATGGTCAGGCTGCCTAAAAACAGTGTCTACAGTACATTCCCCTTTAGTGATTCGGTTTTTGAAAATGCTTCTTGTTTTGTTTAGGGAGCTGACCTCTGGTCAGCTCAGATTTTAGGACCCTGAGCCAAAAAGGAAAAAAAAATATTTGTGCCTAGTCAAAATAAATTAAATTGTTTTAAAAAATTGTTATGGCATGCTATATTAATTTAGAATTATTCAAAGCTTATCTCTAAAATTTAAAACAATATTGTTATCTACATTGGACTTGTTTTTAACTTTTAAAAATTCGATCATTCTAGAGTGAAACCCTTATAATGGGAAAGACATCAAATGAAGTTCAATATAGAAAATAATTATTTAATAGAATTTTTCAGAGCAAGGCTGCAACAATATTTAAAAAAATTATAACTGACCTAATACTGAAAATAATATAGTACATTAGTAGTGTTCCATATCAAAGACTTATTTTGACATTGAGGACAACTTTTATGCAAATTGTTTAAAGGCAATGAGGGTATAGAATCTCCTTTGTATGTCTTTAGAGGGGACTTCTTAGTGGTTTTGATATCATGGATCACTTTGGAAGTCTGATGAAATCTACAGACTCCTCAAGATAGTATTTTTGAATGCATAAAATTAAATCTAGTATTACAAAGAAAGCAAATTATATTGAAATATTTTTCCCCATTCAAGTTCATAGATCCTCTGAAATCTCTTCACTTGTAGGTCCTCAAGCCCCAGGTGAAGAATCTTTATGATATAGACCCCCTTACATTCTTCTGATCTGTTAGGTGAAATCTGCCTGGAGACAGAGTGCTGATTTGCAGGAATTAATAGCTAGTTTCCTTCGAGACAAGTTTTAGGCTGTTTGGTTAAAGCCATGAGGAACTCAAAGGTCAGGAGTTACTGGTTTCTTTGGATCATTGCCGGAGGCTGTGTCGAAGGATGTGAATTTCAGGATGGATTTTTTCTCCTAGTACTATCTGGCTTTACTATTCATGTGAATGAATTTAACTAGATAATTATTCAGTCTCCACTTTATTTATTGCTTTTTATTATATATATATATATATATATAAATACACATATATAATGTTATATTTATATGTATATTTTATATATAAAACTGTTCATGCATTTTCAGCTTTATATCTTTTAGATTAATAATCCCAATTGCTTTGACCTTTCAGAATGGATGTGATTTTTTTTCTTCTCCTAGAACTATCTGGCTTTACTATTCATGTGAATGAATTTAACTAGATAACTATTCAGTCTCCACTTTATTTATTGCTTTTTATCATATATATATATATATAATACACATGTATAATGTTACATTTATATGTATATTTTATATATATAAAACTGTTCATGCATTTTCAGCTTTATGTCTTTTAGATTAATAATCCCAATTGCTTTGACCTTTCAGAATGGATGTGATTTTCTTTAATTTTCTCTTCATATAATTATCAACTTATACTTGTTAAGCATCCATATACTTACTGAACAGTACATGTTAAGTGAACAAAAAATCCTTCCTTTAGGAGTGAATAAATAACCCCAAATGAAGTGACAATGACAGATAAAAAGATATAACATTGTCACAAGAGGAGAAATAAAATAATACTTCTTGTATCCTTGGTCTTTGAACATGGAGAGAATCCTCATGATTGTATTCCCCAAATAGTTGAGATATCACTTAATTTTAAACACTTTTCCTTGGATTTTTTATCCTTTATTTAATACTCCAGTTTTATGAGTTTCCTTCATGACCTTCCTTTGCAATATCATGAGACCTTTGAGCTGCTTCCATTATGTACTTTCACATTTTGTCATTCATTAGAACTTGGGTACCTGTCTTGTCCCCCATAACATCACAGTATCAAAGACTGTCAGAACTTAAAGTGCCTCTTCATCTAACTCGACACTATATAAAACCACCTTCTACTATTTACCTAGAGTATTTCAGGAATACCTTACAACAGGCACTAATTTTGATATGATTTCATTTTATGAAAGCAATGATTCTGCCTGGTGGGTTTCTAGAGACCTTAAGGCTAGTTTAGAACTGTTTTTGACCAAATGAAACCAGGTTGAGCTGTTTTTGCTATATTTAGATCTATGTGAGTTGACTGCTGAATGCTATGCAAAATCTAGTCATTGTCTTCTTTTATTGTAATTTTTAATTCTGTGTATTATTGTGTTTTTTAATTCTGTAATAAAAATTAATTTTTGTATAAAATTTACATATTTATGTATATATGCTTTTATAATAACAGACATTAAGGAAATGTACACAAGTTGTGGAGTAGGGTTTTTGACCCGCTATCACTATTTCAGTAGCTGTTGGTATGGGGCAGTGAAAGTGTATAAACACATATTCCAGCCCCCAGTAAAACAGGATTAGCCACACTGCAGCCCAAGGGAAAGTACCATAAATATAAAAAAATAGGAAGACCTGACAAATTATTGCAACTTAAATAATCCTCAGAAAATAAGCAAAGTCAGAGAAATCTGGCAGCCAGAGAAATTGTTGCTAATTTATGTATAAGTTTCTTGAAGTTTAAAAACAAACAATAACAAAAACACAGCAAATATTTCTCAAATGACTTAAAATAAATTTTAAAAATTGCCTATACATACTAAATTTTTATTTTACAAATGAAGCTCACCTTTTTATTCAAAGCTATGCCAAAACCATTGCCAGAAATAGAGTAAATTATGTAAAATAAGTAACTGAAACAAAAGGAAGACACATTGCATTTAAACACTTTTTAAGTTGTAAAGTATATTATATATTGAAAAATTTAAGATTTTACTAAGCTCCAGTTAACTTGCACACCACTATAATAAGTAGTCATTTTGACTTTTGGTAGAAAACTGCAAGTCAGGGTCCCAGTTCCTCCCAAGGCTACCCATTCTAACTTTTGTGTAACTATAAAAAGTACAAAATTGTTCCTTACTTGGAGCTTAAATCTTCCTTTATTTAGCTCCTACCCTTTACTCTTTATTTTGCCCTCTGGAGCCAAGCAGAACAAATCTAATTAGAGAAAGGGGAGATTTAATGCAATGGCTCATTAGCTTATTGCAATAGTTGAGATTAAAAGTTATGGAGATCTGAAGTAAGATGGTGGCTGCCTGAATGGAGAGGAGAGGTTGGATGAAAGAGATATTGCTCTTGTAAAATTGGCAAACTCTAGTGATCGATTGACTTTGTGGGATGAGTTGGGCTGGGTGTTGCTGAGGAGTCTGCCTTCGGTAAAATTACTGGAATTTGGAAGGCAGAGTAGGAGAATGAGTTCTATTTGAACTTGCTAAGCTTGAGTTGATGGGGAAGGTTGGCAGATACCAAATACTTGCCAGGAAACAGAGCAATAGAGGGAAAATATGAAAAAAATGAAAGAATGAAAGAATGATCCCGATGCCTGACAGAGTGGAAAAAAATAGCAAAAGAATATCAGATATCATATAGGAGAAGAATTGTTGGCCAAAGTGCAAAATGGCCTAGAATTCGGACAAGGAAGAACAAATGTCTAGTCTTGCCACTTTTCTAGGGAACTTCTTCAAGGCTGTGAACATATATCAAGGATATTTGGAAGAATCAACCCATTGAAAGGGGAATAAGACTTGACTCTCGAGTCTTACGTTCAGGAGTTTCTATTGTATTGATGTTGATTTTTGTTTTGGTGTGTATTTGTCTCAGCCAAAACCCTCCCAAGGATATTAATATAAATCATAAATACTTTACTTATACCTGGTGAGGGTGGAGGGCATCTCCCCCTTTCTCTAATTAGAGTTGTTCTTCCTGGTTCCAGAGCAAATTAAGAGCAAAAGGTAGGATCTGATAAAGGAAGATTTAAGCTTCATGTAAGGAACAACTTCCTACTTATTTTTTATAGTTGCACATAAGTATAATGGGTGGCCTTGAGAGGCAATAGGTTCACCTTCATTGGGAAGGAATTCTCTTGATTATCTAGGGATTTAGATTCAAATCCCAAAGGCCCTTAAGAGGATCTCCCCAGGGTAGAAAATAAGTCCCTGGGCCGTGCCAGTCTCTAGGAGAATATTGGGCCCACTTTAGAAGAGTGCCTCTTGACTCATTTTGTACTTTGTATGTCATCTCTTTAAGGTCCTTTTTGAAAAGCAACAAAAATATCAAAATGACCTATGTTGCTAAATGCTTGTAAGAAGTTGGTGGCTACCATGGAAGCTGATATACTAAACTGTGACTATTAAAAGTAGATGAATCTTTGGGTTTTAAAAAAATTTAAAGGAATTCATCTAAAATTGCATAATTTCAAATATAAACTACATTGGAGTAGGTATATTTTGGCCAGAGAAGCTGTTTCAAGTTTCTGAAGTTATACCACGTTGTCAAATCTCTTAATCCTAAGGCTGTCTCTGAGCAGGTTTACTTAAATTTTCTTATTAAAGCTTTATTTTGAATATTATTTAAATTGAAGGGTTATTGATTTTCATTGACTTTCTTCTAAAGAATTAAGGTTAAGTGAGATGGATAAAAGATTATTGAATTTGGTAAACATTTAGATAATTAGAACAGAAAAACTCATTTTAAAAAATTAATTCCTTAGTGAATTTTAAAATGGAAGAAAAGTGCTAGCAAAAACTCATTCACAACAACAATAACTACCTCCTCTGTTTTCACCTCTTTGGAGGCTAATAAGACTGTCAAATTGATGTAAAGCTTCCTGCTTGCTAAATTATAGCACCTCAATTTACATTACAGTAATACGTGCCAAAAATGAAATACTATCTCATTTCAAAGACTGAGTTTCCTTTATTACTTACAGGTGATTTTCTTGTATTCTTTGCTTCAACCTTCTTTCCATAGATTCTTTGAAAGGGGAAAAAAAAAAACCGTGGACATGGTCACTCCACATTCCACTGTGTCCAATTCAACTGATTAGGACTTTCAGATTTTTCTTCAATTTTAATGCAGTGCAAGCAGTGTCTGGCCTATTTCTCTCTGATTGTTTATGAGAAGGGGAAGCATGATTATTCTGAGCAAAGACTATAAACTTTAAGGATAAGAAAGAAAGCCTTGAAGAGAATTGATCTTTCTCAGTCCGTATAACAGTTTCTTTATAAAAATGACCTGTGATAGAGAAGTCATATGATCCAGGTCGGGTTTTGGCGGTTTTTTTTTGTAATTGAATGAAGAAGCCTTAGGTAATAAAGAAAATTAGGAAAAAAAGGTGTGAAAAATGTGGGTATATACAACAATAGCTTATATTTATATAGCGGTTTCTAACTATCAGGAACTGTGTTAAGTCCTTTCTATTTTTTTAAACTCATTTAATTCTCATGACAACCCTATGAGATGGGTCATTCTTATCCCCAATTTATATATCAGAACAAAGGTTAGACTTGCCTGGGACCAGCTGGTAAGCATCTGAGGTCAAATTTGAAGAAGATCTTTCTGACTTCAGCCTCAATTCATTAACCATTGTGGGATAAGGAGACGTGTTTAATGTGTGCGAGAAAGAGAGCACTTAATGAAGTCAAAGTCTACTATTAAGAACAAGTTAAAAAAAATCCTGATGAAAAGAGGCTCCTCCCTGATTGTAAGAAGAGATTCACAGGGACTTTTCATATAAAGATGCCAAGGACTTGAAACCACACTCTTCCCTGTCCTGCCCTTTGTGTGGCCAGTCTATTCCATTCCAGCCCCTATTCTTCTTGACAGTCACCTGTCCAACTGGCTCACTTGCATTTTCTTGAATGCAATAGTTCATCTCCCTCCTTGATGCCTTCTTGTCACCTGTCCCCCTTGTGATGATGCCTCCTATGATCTACTTGCTGCCTCTCTCCATCTCTCCACCTTCCACAGGCCATTACAAACCCCCTGGGGTTACTGCAGTCCTCTGATTAGCTTCCATGCTATCAGTCACATTAGAATTGGGAGAGAAGACACAGATCTTTTGCCTTCTTAGTATCTCTAAATTTGAGCTCAGAACTTGCCCTTACATAAAAAAGCCTTTAATAAATGAAAGATTACCTAAAAAAGGTGGACCTATGAGCCTTATAAAAAAATCACTAACCTAGTTAGGAATCTTCCTAAATTTCTTCTATTTACAAAACAGTTTAGCAAAATTAAATTAAGTTGGGAAATGAAACTTCTAATTCTTGTATTTGTGTCATTGGATGCCCTTGGAGCAAATCTTTAATCATCTATGGTTTTGGTCATATGATTTATTTTGTTATTTGTTAAATCAGAACATTTACTGAGCCTTGTTGCAAAGACAATGTGCCATTGGCGATGCAGAAGTCAATCAAGTAGGAGCCGACTCCTGAATGGCAGCATTGCCAGAACAGTCATGTTATCCTGGGCAGAATCTGGAAGACCTGAGATTTAGTTTTATCTAAGTAACTTCCTGTGAGATTCCAAGCAATTCATGTAATCTCTAGAAGTCTCAGTTTCTTTATCTCTGAAATGAACATCATAGTATTTACCTCCTTGGGTCCTCTTGAATAGCTATCAAAGGAGATAAACTGTCTTAGAGGATAGCCACCAAAATATTTTATCTCCTTAGATATTCAGGTCTGTCTTGGAAGGTCAGTACAGTGGTGTCTGTGAATTATGTGTAAAGAGACAATATATGGATAAGTGTATAGATGTATATACATACATATATGGGGATAGATAGATAGATAGGTAGATACACATACATACAAACACCTATCCACCAAGTTATTTCTTGGTGGACAGGTGTTTTTACGTATGTGTATATATCCATACATGTCTGTCTACCAAATACATCCATACACAAACACATTCTATTGAATATCTAAACATACAACATATTCAATATAGATATATTTGTGTCATGTATAGATAGTTCCACTCATCTACATTCCCCATGTACATGGCATACTTGTACTTGGAAAATATCTGTGTGGAACTAGTTTTTAATTACATTAAAAACAAATTTCTTACAGTTCTTTTGCTCAAACTTTTAAATATTGCATGAAGAATATTTGACTAAGGAAGTAATTAATCTTGATAAAAATAAGTTGAAATAAATTATTTGATGCATCTTTATTTTAAAAGTCAAAATAAACATTAAAAACCTCGTAAGTTATTCAATTTGACTTTTAACTCCATACAAGCCACTACACATTATTAGTATAAACATTAAATGGAAAATGACTTACAACATAATAGTCTGTGAATTATATTTGAATATGAACCCCATAATGAAACTTTTTAATGTGAAGCAAAATAATTAGAAATAGTCAAAATAAAATAAATAATGCTCAAAATGATCTGTGATTTTATCAATATTGATAAACCTTCTAGTGATGCAGATTACAACCTATTCAAGCATTGCTCTTGCCCTGCCCTGCCCTGTGTGATTCTTATTTATATCCTCTAAGTTCAGAATAAGTTATATCCTCCTTAAATTTAATTTTGTTTAGGCCTGAAATAAACCCTTGTATATACATTTTTAGATGAGAAATCATTCAGTTTATTGCTTTTTTGTAAAGGAACTGGAAAGTAGGTAGTATGAAGTGGATGTTGAGAGGAAAGTCTCACCCTGTATTCATTGACAGCCCAATAAGAATTTTAGTCAACATCAAATAGGGGATAAAATAGAGTAGTCAAATTGAAAGAATACACACACACACACACACAGACACACACAGATGAACACACACACACACACACACAAACACAAAAAGACCACTTACTCAGGAAGCCTTCTTTGGCTGTTGGCAACTTCAGCTTTGGAGATTCCAGATTTAACTTTAATAGTTTGTTCAGGTTTACTTAGGGTACACCCCCAATTGCCAACATCTTTGGAGCATTAAAATGGATCAAGGAGGATAGAATATATTTCCATAAGAAAGTTGGCATGGAGAGTCCTTAGGTGAGGGCTGGTTGTAACCTAAGCTTGGTCATGTACCTGTTAAGAGGACGATGCAGCAGGATTTTGTGTTTTAAGGCTACACAGGATGGAGGTACTTGAGTCAGATTTTGTTATTCAATGTACAACAGAATAATATAGAATTTTTTCTGTACAGAAACTAAAACATTAGAGTTGCTTATTTTGGAAGAGGAAGAACAGTAGCAGAATGATTAGAAAATATTTAATATTATTGACAGAAAAGAATGAATCAGCATCTCTGAGAAGAGAATCCAAAGGGCCAGGGAAAGTAGTAGTTTGAATGGAGCATAAAGCAATAAGATTATGGTACATTTTATATCTCCCTATACAGATTTTCATAGATATCCATCAGGTTCAAATATTTTTAATTCAATCTTTTTTGAAGAATGTCTTGAATCCCTTCAACCCCATTGAATCTAATATCATTATTGTACAAAGGTCTTTATTAAAAGGTGACTGTCCTCTATTAAAATTTTAAAAAAGAATGTGAATAGGTCAACTCTATGGTTCTTTATAAGTCAAAGTAAAAGAATTTATATACATCATATAGTGTTTTATGATTTACAAAGCAATTTCCTCACAATAACGCTATGTGATGAACAATGCAAGGATTATCTAAAATACAAGGAGAAAACTGAGCTAAAAATTTTGTGATTCTATAATTCTAAATTTATTTTATGAGATTGTTATAGCCATCTCTAAAATGGTATCTATTCTAGGAAAATAATCATTGTACTCTGGTTGCCTAGTATGTTAATTATATAGTGACAATTAGGCCCAAAACCTAACAAGGACCTTAGAGATCACTTAATCCAGCATCATCCTTTTTACATGTAGGAAAAATCTATTCAAAAAGATGAATTGAATTGTCCAGATTTTCATAGTTAATTAATGCCCATATAGTCTAGCTAATTTCTTTTTCCAGTGTATCACATTGTCTCTCCTTTTATAATGGGAATTATCACCCATTAATTTATGTTATACATTGTTCTCCATATTACATATTGGTTGGAAGGTAACTTGGTGAAGCTTTGGAAGGAGTCTTGAAATTCCAACTTTGACATTACCAATTATAGAATCAAGGGCGGGGTCCCTTCCTTGCTCTAAGATTTTATTTCTTTCCCTTTGCATTACTTAGTTCCTGGGTGGTTACATGAAAAGCACTTTGTAATTTTGAGTTTTGTCATTATTGTCACAATTGTTCTTGCATCAGGATCTTATTTGGAGACATGGTAAAAGATGACCAAGCAGATTGTCAAGTGATGAATGACAGTCTGAGAGAAGAAAACAGTCATTTGGAACTATGAATGCAGCACTATATTCTTGTTTCATTTAGTTTCACTGTAAGTGGAACGGAAAATTTGCTGATTCTTAAATTAAGAACAAATTTCTTACAGTTTTTTTGTTCAATCATTTTTAGAGATGAAGACTACATTTAATGTCTCAGTGTGTAATGTAAATGTAATGAATGGCAGTTAGAATTTTTGAATAGCTGAGCATCCTAGTTTAAGTCATATTTATTTATCCATACTTACAGAATTATGAAGGGCAGCTTCATTTTCAAAAATGGCCATTGCTATCTATGGGTGCTTGTGGTTAAAAATTCCAAAGAGGCTATTTTTTATGTGTACCCTTTGCGAGAAAAGGACTGAGCATAATGTCTTCTACATAGTATGCCAAAATCTTTGACCTTGGATTAACACCATCACATCACCTTACTGATTATGTCCCCTATAAATTCATGTTATTTCAACTGGAGCCTCACTGATACATGAAATACTTTTATTATTCCTTGAAGGAAGAAGTCCTTCCCCTCAGCACCCATTTAAAATCATTTCTTATCTCTCTTCTTCTCAAGTCTATCCTCAAGTTCCTTTATGTTATCAAATGTGTTCACTATTTTATTGAGAAAGTAGAGTCCATCCATTGGAATTTCCCTCATCTCTCCTATTCTATCCACAAATCTTTTTACTTCTTCACAACTCTCTCGTCTTCTAAATCCATCTTGAGGGAGTGATGACTCTAGTTTATCAAGACAAGTGCTTTCTTCATATCTTCTTCAGGAGTTTGCCCTTTCTTTTCTCTCTGTTCTATTCTATTCATTTCTCTGTTTTATCATCAGTCTTTCCCTATCTACTGGTTCTTTTACTGATATTTATGGTCATCCTCAGTGGTTTCCTTATCTTTAAAAAAGAAAAGGTTGAGTTATCCCTTGTTGCTATCATTATATATTTCTCTTCTCTTTCTAAAATTGTACTCATTATCTTTCTCCCTAAAAGATTCCCTCTTCCATACTCCCCTATTTATTTCAAAGGCATATCATTCTTTCAATATCCACATTTCATAATTTTGGCATTATTTTAGGTATCTCACTCTCTCTCTCACTTCACATATCCAATTAATTGCTAAATACTGTTTGTCCCTTTACAACATCTCTGGCATATGATTCCTTCTTTCCCCTCATATTTGAAAGAATGAAACAATACTTATTAGGTAGATGGTATATTGTTTAGCTTTTAAAGCTCTTTATAACAAGTTTACCTTCTACATTTCCAGTCTTCTTACACCTTACATTGCTTCACATAGTCTGCTGTTGCTCCACACCCATACAAAAATATCCATTTCCTGACTCTAGTTATGTTCATTGATTATCTTTCATGATTAGAACAGGATTCCTCTTCATTTCCTTTAACTTCCCTAGCTTCTTTGTACCTCTTGGTTCTCTCTCCCTTGGTAAATTACTCTGCTCCCACAAATTTAAGTATTTCTATGTTGATAATACCTAAATTTCTAATGCAAGGCCCTATTTATTTTTTTTCATTCAAAACCCACATTATCAACATCGATGCCCAGTGGGATGTTCTATAAGCATCTGAAATCCAGTGTCTAAAATGAAAATGTGTGTCTTTACCCTAGATATACCCTTTTTCTAAACTCTTTCTTGAGAACATATCAAACACTGACCTACTCTACCTCATCCTTACCTCAGTCACCCAGATTTCTTCTTACCATCCATGATTTTCAGCCACTTGTCAAGTCCTAATGAGATCTATAACAGTTTTGTCTCTTTCCCCTTCCTTCCACTCAAAGAGCTACTGCACTGGTCCATACTCATCAGTGCTTTCACATGGATTATCACAGTAAACTTCTAATTAATGCACCTGCTTCCAGCCTCTTCTCTCACCATACATTGTTCACACAGCTTCCAAGATAATTTTGTAAGACTCATGTGATCACGTCATTATACTGTTCAAAAGTTTCTGACATTTTCCCTATTGCTTTTATGATAAAATATAATTTTCAACCTAGTAATTAAGTCCTTTCCTAGTTAGGCTTTCTCCTCATCTTTCTAGTCTTATTTCATATTTATCATCTTATATAATATCTTCCAGGCACAATGAGCTGCTATCTCTTCCCCAAACTAGACATTCCATCTCCCATTTCTATATATTCACATCAAACATCCCATGTCTTTAATGCCCTCCTTTCCTTTCCTCATCCTTTAAGAATCCTTGTACTCAACTTCGGAAAAGTCTGAAAAATGAAGTCTTGCATGCACTGATGCTGAGTGAAGTGAACAGAATCAAGAGAACATTATTCACATTAACAGAAACGTTGTGAGTTGATCAACTATGATGAATGCAGCTCCACTCAGCAGTTCAGAGATCAAGAATAATCCAGAGAGACCTGTTAAGGGAAATGATATCCATACCCAGAGGAAAAACTCTGGATTTGGAATGCAGAGCAAAGCAGACTGTACTCAATTGAAAAATATTCTTTTATTTTTTTCTTTTTTTCTCATTTACTCTTTTAGTACTACTTCTTCTTTCACAGCATGACTAATATGGAAATCTCTTAAACACAATTGTAGATGTACAAGCTATATTAGATTGATGCCATAGGAAGGGAGGAGGGAAGGAAGAGTAATAGAAAAATGTAGAACTCAAGAGCTTGTGAAAAGGATAAATGTTCATAACTATCTTTGCATGTGACTGCTAAAAGTGTTTGGAATGATTTAAAAGAATAAATTGAAAAAAATGCAACAAAAGAAAATTAAAGTTGTGAGATCATAGACTTCAAATTGGGGGAAAAAAAGAATCCTTGTCTTCCTTCAAGGATCAGTTCTGATGCTACCTTAGTAACAAAGTCATTTCTAATCACCTCCCACTAAATATCATGTTTTTTTTTTTCCTCCTTTATTTTTTAAACTGTACTTATTTACTTATGTGCCTTTTTTTCCAGTTAGTAGAAAGTAAAGTCCTAGGAATTATATTGTCTTTGTATAAACCTAGTACCTAGCAAATTGCTACAAAGGAGAGCTATGATTTAATTGATATGAACTCAATTAATGTGACTGAAGTTAGCGTATACTTAGTTTATATACCAAAAATTATAATTTAGATTCAAATGCAGATTAGTTGTTGGAAATCTGATTGTTCCATGAGTTTCTTTCTCATTTCTATTTTGGTTATTATTTTTTATGAAGATATCTGGAAAACTGCATTTTCAGTTTGCTCTATACAAAAAAGAAAATTATTGGTATACTTGAATATAGGTAATTTAATACTTAAAAATTGGAATGGTCATTTTCATTATGATGTTTGTGCTAGAGAATTTAAAATTTCAGGCAATTATGATCAAAAAGGAATGTTTTTCTATAATGATTTATTCACTCATATGGTTTATTTTCTTTGAAGTTAGAAGATGAAATCATCCTCTCAGCAATGTATAACATATCATTTTTGACTTAATTATTGCACTATTCTGTGTAAATTCTTAGCTTTACATGTTGATTTATTCCCAATCATTTCAAATGTTTTGTGTCTCATTTATTCTTCTAGCATTATATCCATAAAATATATAATCAGTATCCATAGTTGTCTTTCATAACTAACTGAAAATGTTACTTTTGATAATAATCACTACCTTAAAGTTTCTTTGTTAACAAATATAACCACTATAATCTTCCTATGATGCATCATACGTAATTAGTAGGTGTAGGTTCTGTCACAATGACCTGACCTCTTCAGGCACGTTTGTCATCTGAGACGCAACTTAGTGAGATTTGGTATCTTGGTGGCTACTGAGTAGTAATGTTTTTGGCCATATAAAATCTGGTAGACCACTGAAGAAGTCTTAGAGGAACTGCAGTAAGACTGGGAGCATTCACAGCTAGAAAAGTAACAGATCATTCAAATATTGCAAAGTACTGGTGAGAATTTTGACCAAGTGTTCTCCCTTTCTTAAGAGAAATTACTTAGATGATTTTTTCTTTGAATTTTGATTATAGATGTCCTTTGCACAGTTTGACAATGACTATTAATACTAACTGTTTTTCAAATTTGCTTGAAAGTACATACTATCACTATTCCAGCTTTGCTATGGGGAGTTAGAGCTCCCCATAGAGCAAGAATCAAACATGGACACACTGAGTTGCACCTTATAGGATTAAACTTGGTCTCTATGATCCCTTTCAACTCAAAATCTATGATCCTGTGATTTTAAGAATGACACAGTCTATCCACCTCTTAAAAAGAAAAAAATAGGGTCTACTAGGTGACACAGTGGATAGAACACTGGCCCTGGAGTCAGGAGGACCTGAGTTCAAATTTGACCTCAGACACTAATAATTACCTAACTATGTGACTTTGGGAAAGTCACTTAACACCACTGCCTTGCAAGAAACAAAAAAGCTAAAATTAATAGCTATATTTAGCATTTTAAGGATTGTTGTGCTTTATTTGAATTACCTCATTTGAGCATTACAACAATCCTTTGAGATTTTGATTCATTATTTTTTTCATGTTATAGATGAGGGACCAGGATGAAAGAAGCTAAATAGTTTGCACATGGCAACTTAAATGGTAACTGCCCAAGAAAAGATTCAACTTTAGATCTTCCTGACCCCATGTTTGGCATTCTTTCCACTCTGCTGACTAATTGTCTAAAATTATTCAGTCCCTAACATCCCACAAAAATTCATTCCTTATTTCTATATTTCTATTTTCTGCTTACAATTAATAATGCAAATTTCTCTGGGAGGACTTCAAAACTTTATCAAAATTTTTATAGTCTTCTGTGAATGAGTTTACCAGAGCCCTCCCTGAGACCCTGCTTTTATTGGAGATTGAATTGTATAGCTATAAATGGGAGGGGTGCTGATTAAGAAAAATTCTGCCAAGGGAAACAAAGGTGTCAAATCAACTGTTCTTCTATCAGAAGTTTGCTGTGGGGCTAGCCCTTAGTAGGACAAATTTTTTTGAAATTGTATTCCAGCATGCTTTAAATGTGATTCTTCTGCCTGTTTTGTTTGTGGTTGTCCCAGATCAACTCATCATAGCCCAGCTGCCTGCGGATTTTGCTTTCATCTAATCTCTGCAAAGCTAAATTAGAAATGTAATTTTAGATGAAAATAGCATTTAAGTGTCTGTTGAAAGATCCCTAGTGGCTTAATTATTACTGATTTCTTTAGTAACCATTTGAGATGGTCTCCAAATTTTGGCTAATTTAGCAATAAGTTTTCAGTGGAGTAGGCTTGGCTATAAGCATTAAAATATTAAATAAGCATGCATGGGTATTGGGTAGATTTGATTACAGAGATGTTTTTAGAGTGGAACCAATATAGAATACCATCAAGTTAAGTCATCTTTTTTTGAATTCAAACCTTTATTGAGTTTTCCTTATTGCTCTTTTGGATCATGCTCTGGAGACAGCCAAAGCCTTTCAGGGGCCAAGAGTACCTTGGATTTGTGCAGATGCCAAACTCTAGATCCATGTCTATACAGCAGAGAGCAGAATTCTTTAATCTAAACCAGATTAAAATGTAGTTGGGAAATGCTTGGCAAATAAATAAAAAAGACACTATAACAAAGAAAATATTAATTTAGGAACTTCTAAGTCAATATATAGTCAGTCAACAGCGATCTGTTTCTGTTTTAGTTCAGTATAAGTATTTTAGTGTACAACTTGGATTTTGAGTAAGATGATAAGTAAATGCTCAAATGTATTTAATATTTCTCTCTCTGTTTTTCTGTCACTCTCTTTCTCTCTCTGTCTCTCTTTTTAAATGAGATTAAAAGCTTTGGGGGGGAAAATGCTACTAATCTGGTCTCAATTCCTGAGGAGATAATCTGAAATTTTAGTCTGACAAGAGCTTAAGGGATACATAACATAAGAGTATTACTCAGGTAAAAGGGCTTAGAATGATCAACTACAGCAATGAGAGGGATTGAGACCTAAACTGATGAGATAAATTGTTGCCATTCTTATCCAAGAAATGAAGAAACATCTTATTTCTCAAAAATCATTATTCAGCCCTAAAAAAAAACTCACCTTGAACTAAGATGTAGGTATCCCTTTTTTTCTAAAAAAATGATTTAAAGGAATGCAAAACAAAGTTTATGTAACTATTCTAAATGTTTTTAGGTTGATATTCTGTAGTAACTTGACATGTTAAGGTAGAAATGAAAGAAACTGAATTTGTGGGGTGGCCTCTTTGTCACGAAAATGTAATAACTATTACTATATTTAGTTAAAGAGTCAGAAAATATTTTTTCAATACCTGCAATGTGCCAGAAACTGTGTAATATGCTGGTGAAGCAATGAAGGAAAGGCAAAAGTCCCTGTTATCAAAGAATTTAAGGTCTATTGGGGGAACACAATATGCAGCAAAAGTATTCAAACGAACAATATACATGATGAATCTGAAATAATCAACAGAGGGGAATTAAGGAGTATTAAGAAAGAATGACTTTAGAAGGTGAGATTTTAGCCAGAATTTTAAAGAAACCAAGGAAATCTGGTAGAGACAAAGAAGAGGGGAAAATATTCTAGGCAGGGGGACAGCTAGTAAAAATGTCTGAGACCAAGGGATAGAAGGTCTTGTGCAAAGGCATGAAAAGATGCCAGTGTCACTGATTGTAAATATGTATGATGTGTGTGTGTGTGTGTGTGTGGCCACTGAAGTATGTTGATTGAGGGGGTGAAGAAGTGACATGATCAAATCTCTGTTTTGGGAAGAGCACTTCAAGAACTAAGAGGAGGGAGAGACTTAAGGTGGGGAGGCTATTGAAATAAAGCAGGGGAGAGGTGGTGGGGTTAGTGATAGTATCAGAGGAGTAATAGAGAGAAGAAGGCATAGATGAGAGATGCAACAAAGGAAAAATTGACTGTCTCTATTTTTTGGCATGGTTTCCAATAGGCAACCACTGAGGTTCTATCCATTTTTTATTTATGAACTTACTATCCTTGCAGCAAAATTCTAAACTTGATTTTTAAACAATGCTTGGTAAAGGGTACTTAGATTTCTAGGATCCATCCTGTGACATATATGCAAGATAAACTATTGGATCAAAGAAATGCTATAGATATGATAGAGTTTTACTGAATTTCAGGAAAATATTTGACAGAATCTATGATGATGCCTTTATGTACAAGATGGGAGTGGAGAAAGTAGATGATATGATAATAGTACATAGACTTGTAAGTAGCTAGTTGGAATGTTAGAACTGAAAGATGTCGACTAGCAAATTAATGTCAACCTTGAAAAATGTCTTTTTGGCTTCATTTCAATACTCAGTTTCATAATATGTCCTGTCGATGATTGATTTAGTTTCTTTTGTTAATTTATTTTAGAATCTAGAAAATGGGGGCAGCTAGGTGGTGCAGTGAATACAACACTGGCCCTGGAGTCAGGAGGACCTGTTTCAGACACTTAATAATTGCTTTGCTTTGTGACCTTGAACAAGTCACTTAACCCCATTTCCTTAAATAAAAAAGATCTAGAAAATGTATTTTTCAAGTTTTCAGAGTACGTGAAAGGGATAACTAATATGTTGGATGATAGAATCCTATCCCTGAACATTTTAACATAATGATGGCCTAAATCTAATACAGATATTTAGTCCTCTATTTTGACTTAAATCTCTAAGTACGTGGTACAGATTGAAGTTTTATTAGTAATCCTATGAAAAAAAAATTAGTGGGATACTGGGTGGTACAAGAGTAAATAGGTGGTACAATGGATGGATCACCGGCCCTGGAGTCAGGGAGACCTGAGTTCAAATCCTCTGACAATTAATAGTTTCCTAGCTGTATGACTTTGGGCTTAACCCCCTTGTCTCACAAAAAAAAAAAAAGATTTAGGGATTTTAATTAACTATAAGCTCAACCAATTATACAGCAGTTCTGAAAAAAAAAAATAAAACTAGTAGAATTAGATGCATTATAAAGTCTCATGCCTAAGAGAAATAAGTATATCATATCATGTTCTATCCTTTGTCACTATTTTTCTTTTGGATGAATCTGTTATTTCAATGGCTTAAGAAGTTCTCAATAAAAAAGTTCTTAGCAAGGAACTTGCTTTGCCAATGGAAATCAGCATCTCTTTAATTTGTAGTCTTAGAAATTTGCCTGGGCACCTAGAGGTTAAGTATCAGAGATGGAACTAGAATCCAGTCCTTTTTGACTCTGAGACTGTCTTTCTATGATGTCTTTCTATATATGATGACAAACTACTCCTCTATAATATTTTATAATACCATACCACATTGCATTATATTTTATAAGTTAAATTCCTTTTCATTTATTTTCCCCAGTTACATGTAAAAACTATTTTTAGCATTCATTTTTAAAAAATTTTGAGTTACAAATTTTCTCCTTCCCTCCCTATTCTCCCTCGTCATTGAAAAGATAAGCAGTCTGATATAGCTTACAAATGTATAGTCATGCTAAACATTTTCTCATAATATTCAGTAAAAGAAAACACAGACCAAAGGAAAAATAAAAATTAAAACAAAGTAAAAAGAAGTATATTTTGATCTGCATTTCAACTATCACTTCTTCCTTTGGAGATTGATAATATTTTTTATTTTACCTCCTTTGGAATTGAGTTGTATCATTGTAGTGCTGAGACTAGATAAGTAATTCACAGTTGATCATTGTACAATATTGCTCGTACTGTGTGAAATGTTCTGGTTCTAATCATTTTATTCTGCATCAGTTCATGTAAGTCTTTCCAAGTTTTTCTGAGAGCATTCACTAGTCATTTCTTATAGTACAATAGAATTTCACCATAATAATATACTACAATTTGTTCAGTTATTCCACTATTGATGGACATTCCTTCAATTTCCATTTATTTGCTACCACTAGGTTCCTATAATTATTTTGTACACATATGTCCTTTTCCTTTTTGTTTTACCTCTTTGGGATACAGACCAATAACAGTGGTTGTATCAAACTCTGTAGACAATTCATTAGTGTTTTGATTTTCCCACATGTAGAAAATTGGGTCACTAAAGCTTTGTTGGTGGAATTGTGAACTGGTTCAAGCATTTGCATAGAATTTGGAACTATACCCTACACAAATGGCAACAAAACGGTACCTACCCTTTGATCGAGCAATGTCACTATTAAGTCTATATCCTAAAGAGTTTTTAAAAAAGTGTGAAAAAGCCTACATATTCAAAAATATTTATAGCAGCTCTTTTTTTTGTAGTGGCAAAGAACTGGAAATTGAAGGGATGCCCATCAATTGGAGAATGGCTGAAAAACTTATGGTATATGGATATATATTTCTGTAAGAAATCTTGAGTGGTTGGACTTTAGAGTAGCATAGAAAGACTTGCATGAATTGATGCTAAGTGAAGAGAGTGGAACCAAGAGAATATTGTACACACTAATACCAACATTGTGAGATATCAACTGATGGAGGCAGCTCCTCTCAAGAACAATCCTGAGAGAACTGAGATGGAAAATGCCATCCACATAAGGAGGAAAAGCTATGAAATATGAATGCAGAGCAAAGCATACAATGTTCAAATTTTGAAACTTCTTGGATTTTTTTTCTTTCTTTCTCATGGATTTTTCCCCCTTAGTTCTAATTCCTCTTTCATAACATGATTAATGTGGAAGTAGGTTAAACACTATGGCACATGTACAGCTTTTTGCCAGACTGTTTGCTACCATGGAGCGGGGATAAGGAAGGGAGGATGATAGAAAAATGTGGAACTCATAAACCTGCAAATTGAATGTAGAAAACCACCTTTGCAAGTAACTGGAAAAATAAAGATTAGAACTGAGAAAACATTTATTTTTTTCTGTCATTAACTGATATGATAGGTGTGAGGTAGTACCCCAGAGCTGTTTTTTAATTTTAATTAGAAATCTCTAATCATTAGTGATTTTTCTGAATATCCTTTGTCCATTTATTAATTGGAAAATGACTTTTATTTTTTAATACTTTGACTTAGTTCTCTATATATTTGAGAAATAAGACCTTTATCGGAGAAACTTGAAATTTTTTTTTCATAGTTGGGATTACTAACTGAATATTTTCCCTCCATCCTACTTCCCTTCACCACTATTTATCCTACATTTTTTTTCTTCCACCCTCTCCATTCTCAAAATTGTTTTTTAACTACTGACTCTGCCAGAAAATGGGGCATTATATAAAAGGCTTGATGCAAATACAAAGAGCTGATTTACTAACTCTACCAAAATTTAAATTTTTGAAAATTATATAATAAAGATGTCTAGGTAAATGAGAGTAAAGCAAAAGCAAGGTATAGTCCAATAAGAAGAGTTGTAGAAATGCTAAAATTCAAAAATGACTTGAATCTGGTAATTTCATAAAAATAATGAGTAATGACTTTTGACTATGTATGGAAAAATTATAAAGATGAAAGAAAGCATCAGCCATTGCTTGGCATGGTTGGGATGATTATACTTGATGGCAGAGAGATGCAGAGCTTTTCAACTCTTTTTTTTTCAACTCAACTATTTTTCTTTGTCAATATGAAATATCATTACCAAAATGATTAAAAGGCATCAAAAGCTGAGGTAATTAAGAATATGATGACAGAGAACATATGGCTACATTCAATTAAATCAAGTCACTGGTCTTTGACAAAGAATATTTCAGGGTACTGGAAGAATTGAGCTATTTTTAATGTCCTTTGAAAGATTTCAGAACAGAAAGGATGCCACAGAAATGGAGGAAAAATGATTTCAAAGAAAGGTAAGTGAATGGAGTCTAAAATGTGCAATCTAGTGAGATTCATTTAAATTCCTAATAATATTCTAGGCTATAAATCAATAGGAAGATTAATGAATATATAAAAAAAACAAGACAGTAGTCACAAAGAGTCAATGTAGCCTCATTAAGTAAGGTAATGTTAGCTTTAACCATTTTTGGTGGTGTTGTGGATAGGACACTAGGTGGAGAGTCTAAAAGAGTTTGTCTGTCAGCTCAGAAACTTATGGTATGACACAAACTGGTTATGTGGCCTTGGACAAATTAACCTCAGTTTCTGAAGTTCATAAGATTCATAAAACAGAACAGTAGCATTGATAGAGTTACTACATTGGAAATCAGAAACCTAAGTTAGAAAGTCATACTATACATATGAATGATCTCATAAGCTTTTTATAAGAACATTAGAAAATAAAATTAGGTATAATACACATTATATAATATATTATATATGTTTATAAATATATACATTGTATTTGTGTATGACACTAGATGACCTTTCCAACAGTTCTAGATTCTAGATAAGGACCTTATTTTAGCTTATGACATAGCATCATAATGCCCAAAATACTCAATTGCCCTCATAGATTCTTTATACATATATACATTAACACAGATACATATTCTTTTTACTGTTTTATTTAATATTTATTATTATTATTATTTTATTAAGTTACATTATTATTATTTTATACCTGTTCTACTATGTACTATGTAACAGGAACTGAAAAGACTAATGCTTTCAAACCTTAGCAAATTCATGATAGACTCATTAGGTTATGTTTTTTAATCAGTATACTCTCTTTTTATTTACTTCTCTTTCCAAAGAAGAGCAACCCTCTTTTTGAACATTTATGATGATTCAGATTGAGTCTCTTGATTGCTAACCAAATAGTATTTGCCTACTTCTTTAGGGAAAATCTTTAGAAACTGACTGGGTCCAGATCCCTCTGCTTAAAGAGAATCCTAAACTTAGTATTTATGTTTAGAAAGGATTCATAGAATGCCATATCTGATGCCATCAGGCAATAATGTTTAAACATGGGAAAGGAAATAGAAAAAGAGGCCAGATTACAGAGGCTAAGATAACTGATATAGGGGAACTTGTGGTTGGGTCGGAGAGAAAATAATCTCAAGGAGTAATTTTTTGAGACCAGACCATGACGAACTTTATTTTTTTTTTATTAGAAAGATTTTATTTATTTTGAATTCTATATTTTTTCCCTAATCTTGCTTCCCCCCCACACAGAAGGCAGTCTGTTAGTCTTTACATTGTTTCCATGGTATACATTGATCTAAGTTGAATGTGATGAGAGAGAAATCATATCCATAAGGAAAAAAATAAAGCATAAGAGATAGCAAAATTACATAATAAGATATTGGGTTTTTTAAAAATTAAAGGTAATAGGGGTGGCTAGGTGGCACAGTGAATAGAGCACCTGTCCTGAAGTCAAGAGTATCTGAGTTCAAATCTGGCCTCAGAAATTTAATCACCTAGCTGTGTGGCCTTGGGCAAGCCACTTAACCCCGTTTGCCTTGCAAAAACAAAAACAAAAAATTAAAGGTAATAGTCTTTGGTCTTTGTTCAAACTCTACAATTCTTTCTCTAGATACAGATGGTATTCTCCATCACAGATAGCCCCCAAATTGTCCCTGATTGTTGCACTGATGGAAAGAACAAGTCCATCAAGTTTGCTGTTGCGGTATACGGTGCTTTTCTGGTTCTGCTCATCTTGCTTATCATCAGTTCATGAAAATCCCTCCAGTCTTCCCTGAATTCTCATTCCTCCTGGTTTCCAATAGAACCATGACATACATATACCACAGTTTGCTAATCCATTCCTCAACTGAAGGACATTTACTTGATTTCCAATTCTTTGCCACCACAAACAGAGCTGCTATGAATATTTTTGTACAAGTGATGTTTTTGCCCTTTTTCATGATCTCTTCAGGGTATAGACCCAGTAGTGGTATTACTGGATCAAAGGGTTTGCACATTTTTGTTGCCCTTTGGGTATAATTCCAAATTGCTCTCCAGAAAGGTTGGATGAATTCACAACTCCACCAACAATGTATTAGTGTCCCAGATTTCCCACATCCTGTCCAATATTGATCATTGTTCTTTCTGGTCATATTGGCCAGCCATAGAGGTGTGAAGTGGTACCTCAGAGATGTTTTAATTTGCATTTCTCTAAGTAATGATTTAGAGCAATTTTTCATATGAATATGGATTACTTTAATTTCCTCATCTGTAAATTGCCTTTACATATCCTTTGACTATTTGTCAATTGGGGAATGGCTTTTTTTTCTGAAAATTTGACTCAGTTCTCTGTATATTTTAGAAATGAGTCCTTTGTCACAAATACTAGTTGTAAAAATTGTTTCCCAATTTAATAAATTTCTTTTGATCTTGGTTACAGTGGTTTTGTCTGTGCAAAAGCCTTTCAATTTAATGTAATCAAAATTATCTAGTTTTTTTTTTAGTGATGTTCTCCATCTCTTCCTTGGCCATAAACTGCTTCCTTTTCCACAGATCTGACAGGTAAACTACTTCAAGGAGTTTTTTAACCTCTACTTTTCCTATGTTTAATTTGGAAACAATACCTAATAATATTAATTCTGAATATTTACAAGATGATCTGTTCCTTTAGGAAAATTATTATATAATTTTTGTTAAACCTACCTATCTAAAAATAGCAATCTAATTTTTTTCATAGTTTGAATATTTTTACTATTTGTATTGATATTTGAATCAGAAAGGTGAAAAAATTATTGCTATAAATTATTATTTAGGAATTTGTGATCTTCGTCACACAATTCACAATGCCAAGAAATTTCAAGATATCTCAATCAAATCTGTTAACAGTTTTATAATCACCTATCTACTAAAAGGTTAAAATCAGGATTGTTTTTGTTTTAGCTTGTTACTTATCTTTTTATCAAATATGAATTATTCATGTTTTATTTTTTATCTATATCTACACTTTTTGAACTGCAGTTGCCTTGCTAATGTATGTAAAAACCTTTATGAAGAACTAAAGCACCTCAATGAGAGGCAACCATTGTGTAAGAAGAATCCAATCTAGACTTTGGTTCTGTTCCATTCCTCCCTTGGTTGTGACTTTGAGCAAGATGATTCTAGGCTGAAATTTTTTTTTTCTGAAAATGAAGGTGAAGATCAGATTTAAATAACTGAAGAGATATTAATTGTTTATGAGTAGGCAGGACTAATCTAACAAAAAATGAAAATTTTAGCCAAGCTAATTTATGTACTCAATGCCATCCCAGTAAAATTACCAAAAAATTTTTAACTGAATTGAAATAGAAGGGTAGATCAATGGAACAGAATAGATAAACAAATTACAGCAGCAAATAATAATAATCATGTATTTAACAAATATAAAGATTTAAGATTTTGGGATAAGATTTCATTATTTACTAAAAAATATAAAGAAAACTGGAAAGAAGTACAGCAGAAATTAGACATAAACCAATATCTTATACCATTTAGCAAAATAATGTCAAAATGAAATCCTAACTTAGGGAGGTGTTACAAGGAAATTTGAAAAATAAGGAACATATTATTCATCACATCTATGGACAGGGAAACAATTTATGAATAAATAAGAGTAGAGATCAAAGTGAATATAAAATGAATACTTTTGATTTTTATTAAAGTAAAAACCTTTTGTACAAATAAAACAATGTAGTTAAAAACAGAAAGCAGAAAACTAGGAAAAAATTTCTTGCACAATTTCTTAGATAAAGGTCTCAAACCTCAAATATAAAGAACTTTATCAAATCTATAAGATTTGGCAATATATTAGACTATTTGACAAAATAATGTCATTTTCAATTGACAAACTTCAGAATATGAACAGGCAAGTTTTCTGATAGAGAAAGAAAAACAATTTAGAGTCATATAGAAATGCTTTGAATAATTATTGATTAGAAAGATCTAAATTAAAAGTAACTTTTATGTACCATCTCACACATATCAGATTGGCTAAAATGATTGAAGAACTATTCAACAAATATTGGAGGGGATATAGAAAAATTGGAACACTAATTCATTGTTGGTAGAATTATGAATTGATTCGACCATTTTGGAGAGTTCAAAGAGTTATTAAACCTTTTGACCCAGCATTACCACTACTAAGTCTATTTCTAAAGATGATTAGAAAAAAAGGAAAAGAGTCTATATATTAAAACTTTTTTGGCAGAAATCTTTGTTGTGGCATAAAACTGAAAATTGTGAGATGTCCATCAATTGGGGAAAGGTTGAACAAGTAGGGGTATATGATTGTTATGGAATACTAATGTACTTTAAGAAATTATGATCTTGATAATCTTAGAAAAAACATTGATATGTTTATATAAAATAATGGAGTAAAATAAGCAGAACCAAGAGACCATTGTATATAATAATAATAATAATAATAATTAAGAACAAATTTAAATGACTAAGTCATTTTGACTCTTAAGTACCAATTTAGGTATTAGAAAGGAAGAGTCTATCTATATCCAGAGAAGGAACTGACAAATAAAAGTATGTGTAGAATAATTATACACACAAACACACATACATTTGTGTCTTATGGTAGCCACTGGGTGGGGGGGAGGAATAAAAAAAGAAATTCACATGATAAATTTATTATGTGTTTAAAAGGAATAGCAAGTTGTACATAAGAAATTAACAGTTTCATGTGCAATCATGTCATTATTATATGATGTGAAAATACTTGCTTTATTCTATAAATTAAAATTATATAAATATTTTTTTAAAAAGAAAAAAATGAAGGCGTTGGATGATAAATTATCTTGGATCATAACTAGGTCTAAATACTAACTTTCCCCCATAATATAATTGATTCTTCTCTGGTTATATGAATTAAACATTTCGTAGCTGTAAAACCAAAATAAAGGCCAAATGAAAATTTTGGAGGGTTTTTGTCTCCTGATACATGCTGTTTCTTTTACCTGTGTTTTATATTTCAGTTTTCCTATTCTTTTTTTCATTATTCTTTAAAAAAATAAAGTTTTTAACCCATTTAAAACTTTTATACACTTATGCCTAGATTAAAAATGAGACAATTTTCAATGGTCAGTAATTTTCAATGATTTAATTATAATAGTTTAATTTTTAATTTTTTAAAAAATGCCAAAAAAAAGAAAGGGAAAAAAAGTCACTTTGTCAAAGCTATCCAACAGATTCTCAGTTAGGCAGAATGTTCAGTGTTTGAAATTCATAGTCTCAGCTCTTTGTAATGTAGTGATTTTAATTGATGATGTATTAAGAAAATTTATAATAGAGAGGAAGAACCTGTGTTGGTGTCTCATCTTTTCAGTACAGGTTCAGCTCTCTTTTTTTAAATTTAATATTTTTCCAGTTAGCAACAATAAAAGAATATTTTCTACCTCTCTGTATGTATATGTTCAAAAACACACATGCACATATTCTTAGGTATGCATTTATATACACATTATAAATAAATATATATATATATATAAACACATACCTATATACACCTATACACACATATATACTATAATTATTATAATATAATTAATATAATATAATGATATAATTATTATAATATAACACAATAAATATAACAAATATATTATATGATAAATATAATATGTGTGTGTGTGTGTGTGTGTTGTGTACCTATGTACACCTATACACATATATGCCCCCCACACATATTATTTCTGGTTGTTCAGTCATATATTTCTGTTCAACTGCTTGTGACCCCATTTGGCATTTTTTTGGCAGAGAAGCAGAAGTGGTTTGCCATTCCCTTTTCCAATTCATTTAACAAATGAGGAAACTGAGGCAAAGAGGATGAAGTGATTTGCCTAGAGTCACACAGCTCAAAAGCATAAGAGGCCAGATTTGAACTTAGGTCTCCCTGACTCTACTTTGTGCCATCTAACTGCATATATGAACATCAACACAGATATATAGATATTAATATCGATATTCTTGTGTGTGTTATGTGGACACAGAGAGATATTGATGTGTGTGTTAATTTTACACATACACACACATAGCTAAAGAAATATTTTGGGGACAGAAGTACAAAATAGTTTTTATTGTTGTTAATTGAGAAAAATGTTAAATACATTCTAGACTTCTGAAAATCTGTTGTCTTCTCTTAGTATGATTACAAGCTAAGCACTAATCAGATATGATCCAGTGATTCAAAGTTGTCTGGCTCTAACAGGAATTTTTGGTCTTTTTAAATGTAGCTCTATACTTCATATTACAGACACACTGGAGTATAATAGAGTATTTCCATTCTCCTTCACTGTTTGTCTGTGTGTGAACATATGTGAGTGTGATTGTATGTATGTGTGTTTGTTTCTATATGTATATGATTGTTTGTCTCTCTCTGTGTATATCCTCTGTGTTCACAGGACATCGGACTGGACAGATCTCCATCCTCTTCCTCACCTTGGTTCCTTTCCTGTTGGTCCTCCCTCATCCTGTCAGGTAGAGGACATCCCTCTCTCCTCATTCTCTCACAAAGTTGTGTTTCTCTTGTCACATGTGCTTTATTTGTTTGATCTTCTGTTTTGGTCATTTGTGAAGATGTTTCATGAAACTACTGAATTTAGTGCTCCTTGAAGACAGCCACTTGCCACTTTTCTTCTGTGCATCTTGGAGCAATCTTGGGAGGTGTTTGTTGCTTGATTGATCCTCTCAAATATTTAGCAAATGCTGCATTTACTGAGTCTTATGTTCATAGAACCCATCTATCAGGTTCTTATATTCCATCTTGAGTTTAAAATAATAAAATAAAATAAAATAAAATAAAAATAAAAACAAAAAATACAACCCCCCCCATTTTAAACTGCTGTACAGTTCAGTCCTCATTGCCAGGGGCTAAAAATGCAAGGATATTTTGAATTCATGTTAGAATATTGTACTCTACTGTCCATTCTCTTCCAAGTCAGAGCATACAGAGTAATATTAGGGAATTATTTTGATAATTACCCATTATATTCTAAAAAGAACCTGAAAAGTTGAAGCTGAGGATGATTTCAGGCATGTTTTAGGCATGTTTATTCTCCTTTTATTTGTCTTTTAATTTTCCTCTGCTATATCTTCCATTTTTCTCATTCTTTTCTATGTCCCCATTTTCTTTTCATCACTTGATTCTTCCCCTAATAACTGCATAAAGTTCTGTGGTCGTTCAGTCATTTTTTAGTCCTATCGGACTCTGTGACTTCATTTGTTTTTTGGGTTTTTTTTTTTGGCAAAACTGCCACAATGCTTTTCCATTTCCTTCTCTGGGTCTTTTTTTTACAGATGAGGAAACTGAGGCAAACAGGTTTAAATGACTTGACCACAGTCACACAACTGCTTCCAGTGTCCTTTGGTATCAAAAAGACCCAGACCAAGAGATCGGTGGCATCAATTATACAACTATGTTTATTAGGGTGAGGGGTACATTGCGCCTATACCAACCTATCACTCCACCCCATGCCCTGCTTTTTGGAGGTGGTCTGGCTGCTGCCAGAGTTCCTTGGCCTTACATTGATTTGGCTTTCTCCAGGAAGCTTGGCACCCTGGTACTTGCTGAGTGCCAACCAAGCACCCTCCAGTGACATCCTGGTGCATCCTAACTTGGCTCTTGATGGATTCCTCCTTTCCTCTCAGAGCTTCTCAGACATGTTGGCACCAGTTATGACCCCAGGATAAAGTCAGCCTACCTTTCCAGGACTTTGAAAAAAGAGAACCCTCCCTGGCTCTGGTCTGCTTTACTAAATTGGACTGCCCTGGACACAACCCATTGGACTCGAGGATCTGAGCTGGACCATTGCTCATCCTAGTACCCAGCCTCAACTTCACCACAGTTCTCCTTTAGGAAGTATCTGAGGACCACTTCTGGATCTCCCTGATCCCGGCCTAGCACTCTGAGCATCACACCATCACACCATCACCTAGCTGCCCACAAAGATCCAGGAGTGGGGAAATTGGTGAATGCAAAGGACTCCACTAAGACCACAGAAACTGAGGGAAGAGTTATGGTGTGTTTGCTCCTTGCAGTCAATTCTAGGTGGTAGAATATATAGTTCAAAATTAGAGAAGTCTTGTCTGCTTAGAGTAGAGATGTATATAAATGTAGGTAAGTACATAGAGATATGTGGAGATTTTGTAATTTTCTCATGAAAATAGTTTTCAAAATTCATTTTTGTAATCTTTTGAATTTTATATTTTTCTCTCACTCTCTTCCCTCCCTCCCTAAGACAGCAAGTAGTAATCTGTTATAGTTTATGCATGTACAATCATGTTAAGCATATTTCCATATTAGACATAATATAAAAGAAGAATCAGAACAAAAGGAATAAAACTATGAAAAAGAAAAAAAAAAGAAAGAACTTTTTAAAAGCCGAAAATTGTGTGCTTTGGACTGCTTTCACACTCCTTAGTTCTTTTTCTGAATGTGATGGCATTCTCTATCACAAGTCTTTTGGAATTGTCTTTGTTCACTACTGCTGAGAAAAAGTTAAATCTATTCCTAGTTGATCAGTGTTTCTGTTGATGTGTATAATGTTTTCCAGGACCTGCTCATTTATTTCAGCATCAATTTATATGTCTTTCTTTTTCTAAAGTTTGCCTGCTCATAATATCTTATAAAACAATAGTATTCCATTACATTCATAAGCCAGTCATTCCTCAAATGATGGGCATCCTCCAAGTTTCCATTTCCTTGCCATGTGAGGATATTTTGAAAATAAATTCAACTACACTAATATAATATGCTAAATGATCCTTTATCAAATGTTAAATTCAATTCATTTTGTTACTATTTGTTAAACACCAGGCTAACAACTGAGGACAACTATATAGCTGTAAAACAGGTCCTGAAGCCTATAATAATAAATTACAAGCAATGTTTGATGAGTACAAGAAAACTGAAAGTATAAGAAAACTTGTGAGACTAAAATTTCACATTTCCAATTTGTGGAATTTTTCTTCCTTTTGATACTCTTTATATTTTTTAGATAAATAAAAATGAAATTTAGACCGAGATTACTAAAATAAAATTGATCCACCATTGTCACTGTTTCTATACATTTCCATTTTTATTGCTTCAGAAAGCTCTACAATTCAATTTAACAAAAATTAATAATCAGCTTTTTTAATATTTTCTTACCTTTCTCTTTTTTTAAATGAATAGATTTCATAAGGGGGAAAAAAGGGAAAATTACAAATGTATAGTAAAAACTACCCTAGATAGAAATCAGAAACTAAACTTTTATTTGTCGCTTCTTGACTATCAGACAATTTTTAGCTTGTGTAATTTTTTAATAAATATGTCTACTATTTATGAATTTTTAGTACAGAAATGTGCTTTTGTTGAACATTTAGCCTTTCCCTAAAATTACCTCAGATAAGCATTTTAAAAACAATCCTCCACATTCACAAATGCAACAGGTTCTTTTGGTGTTTTATAATACTTATTATTGAAAAATCCATTCTTGCAAGTCAGTTCTGTTTTTTTTTTATTTGATTGCCACTCATATCTATTTCCAGAAAAAAAGATTATCAGAAATTGTTTTTGTCATTGTAGTGAATATACCAGCTTGTAGATTGTTCCTATCAATATCTGATGCATGGTTTAACAAATTCACCTACTATGTTTCCATCCCTTGACCTTGTTATAGAGCCCCCCCTTGATGCTCAGCGCCATGCCTATTTTCTTTCATTGATGACTAGGGAGAACTCCATAATCAGTTTCAGTTCAGTACAGTGACAAATGCAGAGTATATGGCATGTGTGCTGTTTTATTTTCCATAGTATTACATAGTTAGCGATTTTTTAAGCTATTTTTTTCTTAAATTATATTTTCTCATCTTTATCTGCTGCTAAAGTAATTGAAAATAAATTCTTTCAAAGTGACTGTCATTTCTTTGGTTTTTCATTTACTCTCTCAATAGAGTGCCAGGAAGCATGGCTTGGGGGGAAAATACTGCTTTTTGTCCCATCAAAATCGTTCATGCTATAGCTTTAAAAACCTTTTCTTTTTGTTCTATGTGTATATTTAATGGATGTAGAAAATAGAAAAATCACCTTTCTCATTATTTCTTTCTGTTAGCTTGCAGTCCTCTCAACTTCTCTAGGATTAATTATCCCAACACTTATTGCCTTTCCATATAAATTGTATTTCTAAGTTGTTGCTCACCTTATACATCTTTAAAATGATTATTAGAATACTTAAGGGAGTGGTGAAGTAGCCCTGACAACTGAGCTATGAAAACACCTTCATGAATACAAATTTATTTTGAATCTCTGATATTGGCCTTTTTATTTTTGTGAAAGTCTTTTATCAGAAAGGTAATGTAGTTTTGTTTTGTTTTGTTTTGTTTTAGTTTTTTCAAGGCAATGGGGTTAAAGTGACTTGCCCAAGGCCACATGGCCAAGTAATTATTAAGTGTCTGAGGTGGGATTTGAACTCAGGTCCTCCTGACTCCAGGGCCAGTGCTCTATTCACTGCACCACCTAGCCGCCCCAGGTAATGTAGTTTTGATGAATACATTAAGCATCTTGTTAAAGTTACCATACATCTGAAACTTCCTTGAGTCTCACTGGTCTCTGAGAAAAGGGTGATAGAAAAAGGAAATTGGTCCAACAAAATTTATTTCCAAAACTGACATGGTTTTCTTTCTATTGCTTTACCCCAGATACTGATCTCCATGTTTCTAAACCCCAGACAGTGAGTCTGACCCAACCTCTGATTGATCTTGGCTTGACAATTTCCAAAACCAGCATGATTTTGAAGAGGATATATCAAGTAGCTGCAGTATTCTATGCCCTTTTACATGATTTTATGCAGGTATTATTTTCAGGATATCTCTTTAGGTAATATGTTGTAATTCCCCTGAAAGCTAGGTCAAAAAGTCAACATGAAATTGGTCTATAAATAATTATATATACATATATATGTATATTTATGTGTGTGTGTATACACATATATGTGTGTGTTTTTGCAAGTATATATATATATATTTACATAGGTAGGTTGATGAGAGAGAAAAAGAGAGAGAGAGAGAGAGAGAGAGAGAGAGAGAGAGGTAACAGGATTACAGGATTGGGGCTTGGTCCTTTTTTATTGAACGAACACTAGTGCAATTACAAGACTAGATTCAATAAAACTTAGACGAAATTATTAGCAAAAGAAAAACCTGGAATTAAAATAAAAAAAATTTTGAATAAAAACACTGATAAAATAAATAGATGAGAAGATCATCATTACAGAAGTTCAAAATGAAGTTAAGTCAAAGTTAGCTTATTGGAGAACAGAGCTTTTGCTAATTCAAGACCAAAACACTAGATTTCAGACTCAGGTGGGACAAGGTTTAATATGGACTGAAAATGTAAGGCCAGGATCTATCCTATCAGTGTTCTGATATCTAAAAGAGTAATTCACTGATTTGGAAACTTTACAACCAGAGCCACTCAGAAGATTATGTAATTTTATCTGGTGACCTTGTGATTGTTTGGAAAATTATTTAGAATAAGAAGTCAAGTTCTATTTTTCCGGAGTTTTTGTACCTTACACAGAACCCCTGAGCATAAATAAGCATAAATTAAAAGACTGGAAGGAATGATCTCTGAAAATTCATTACTCCTCTGAATGTTTGGAAAGGAGTCATCCCTATAATTGAGAACGAAAAAGATGGTGAAAAAATTTGGGCTTGCAGGGATTAAGAATCTAATGTTCTAATGGTACTTATGATATTAAAGGGGCATGGGCTAGAGGACATAGCTTCGACTTCCATTTCTCTATCCCAATACGTTCTTTTATATTTAATTAGAAACTATTTACCCTGAAAGTTATGCAGTATATTAGTGTTCTCATTTTTTTTGTCTCTTATTATCTTTGTCAATTTGAGAGTCATGGAGTAAAATCTTTTTTTTAAACTTCTTTTATTTCTCATTGTAAACATTTGTTCATGTGATTACATTTCTTTTTGAAAACCTTCTTTTCATACTGTTGAACCATGTATCCATTGAGGAACAATTCCTGTATTTTTCCCTATTTGAATTCCTTTCTATATATCATGGCTATTAGGTCTTTATTAGAGATATCCAATAGATAGAGATAGAAAAAATATTTTCCCCAATTATTTGTTTTCTTATGATTCTAATATCACTGATTTTCTGTGTTAAATTTAAGTTTTCATTCATGTAGTAGTAACTTGAAGATGCTGTTTTCACTTTGCTCTCTGATGCTAGTATTTCTGTGCAGTTTCAATTTGTTATTTCTTTAAATATAATATTTATTTTTATTTTATTATAATTTTCAGAAACATCAAGATTCTTAAATTACTTCTCCTTATTTAGTTTCCTTAGCCATTTATATCTGAACTAGATAAGTCATATGTTCTATTTTTTACTTGATTTTTTTCTTAATTCTTTTTTAAAGAATTTAATTTTTCTATAATTTTCTCCTTTTTAAAGTATATTTATTATTTGAATAATACTTTCCATCTTAAGTTCTATGTTGCTCCAGGGCACTACCTTTGGTGTCAGATGACCCAGATTCAAATTCTACTATCTAGCTGTCCTTGACCAATTCTATTAATTTTTTTGAATCTCATTTTACTTACTCAGCTGTAAGTAGATGACCTCCAAAATTTCTTCCAACTCAAATAAGTTATTATGATTCTATGTAAACATTCTCCTTTGAAGAGTTTAGATATAATTATCTTTTTTTCCAATTCTTTCTTTATTTCTTCCAACCATTGTGTCCCTATGGCTAATATAACTCCCAACCCCCGCCCTCCCATTTTTGACTTCTATTTGCCTTTATTGCAGAGTTGTTTTCTTCTGAAATATCATTTTAGGATTATTTCAGTTCCTTATTATGTTATTCAGTTTGCTTATTTCTTTATTTTTTTAAACTATGAATATCTTGACTTCTATAATTGAGCTCATTTGTAAAGTAAGCTAGGGAAGAAACCACTCCAATATCTTTGTCGAGAAAACCCCAAATGGAATCCTGAAGAATATTGGACACAATTAAAATGATTGAACAATAGTTGCTGAAACCTATTATCACACTTCTCTGAGTGAGACCTCAGATAAGAATAGAAAGCTTAAACAGGCTTTTTATCTTTGACTAAAGCCAAGTCTAGCTTTTGGTCTTGACCCCTCTAAGGTCTTGGTCTAGGACTCGATAGCAAAGATTGCAGTCCTAAATGAAGTGACTGAGTTTGCCCTGACTCCTCCTATAGTTCTAGTTATGGTATTAGAGATGGATCATGATGCTACCTGGATTCTGCTACCTTTTGGCTTTCCCATACTAGGACATTACAGTGAGCAGGACATTTCTCTTTTCTGATCTGGGTTCAGTGTGTTGGGTCATTCTCTATGATAGTTCTTCTTTCACTTCTATGTGACCATTATATTGAATTATGTATAAGATTTACCCTCCTTTTTAAAATAAATTCTTTAACCCGAGAGGACTGTCATTCACTCATCAGAACATTCTTGTCCAGGTGTTCATAGTTCACACTGAAACCATACAACAGCAGTCTTGCATGGGCTGGGAATCTGTTTCTCCCTTCCTTTCTCTCTCACTAAGTTCCTAATTTTCATCTCATATCTCATCTCATCTCATCTCATCTCATCTCATCTCATCTCATCTCATCTCATCTCCTCTCATCTCATCTCATCTCATCTCATCTCATCTCATCTCATCATCTCATCTCATCTCATCTAATCCAATCCAATCTGTCCTAATCTAATCTAATCTACCCTTTTATCTAATCTCTCCTTGGACTCCTGGGACTATTTTTCTTTGTTGCTGAAGTGGATCTAAAGGTAGCTGTGCTTACCTGGCAGTATAAAGTCTCATTTCAGTAATTATTCCAATGAACTTAGGAATCCTGCAGCCTCCATTCTCATCAACCATAGGGAGCAAGTGTGGTATCTATGGAGCTTTCTCTTTTAGGATCTTAATTGGGTTGAGATATGTATTTATAAAGTATTTATAGATAATAAAATAGAATTACAAAAAATAAAATAAAATAAAAGTATTATAAATTATTTATAAAAATACTTGAAACACAGCTAGATACAAATTCTTATAATTGTAATTGCACTGAGGTCCCTATTAAAACCCGTTAAGAAGTTTTTGTCCACTGCCATATTTTATACATCTCCCAAGATAACTGATTGTGCTTTGAGGAGAATTAGCTGGGAACAGTGGAGGATTTAGAAAAACCAAATTTCCTGGCAGATAGTGAAAGAGAGATTAATTTTAAATATCTTTTTCAGAATGGGAAGATTATTCTATAAACACTTGAGCCTGCATCTCTAAATCTAGTTCAGAAATGCATGGCTTAAAAGAACCATTCTCTCTTACATAATATTCTCTCAATATTTTAGATAAGTTGCTATGAAAATTATAAAGGGAAAAGAAATAAAATAAATATGTATCATTATCCTCACCATAAATTTTCTCTGACCCTGTGAAATTAGAGAGAATTTTAAAATGCAATTATTTACTTCTTAAATTAATTTTAAAAAAACACTCTACCACCTTTGAATTACTGGAATAAAATATGTCGAGTAGGCAAGGTAGGTTATCAGTATGCAGTCTTCTTTTACTCCTATGTTACCATTATATTGAATTATGTAAAAGAATGACCCTCCTCTTTCAAATAAATTATTTAATCTGAGAAGACTCATCCAAGCAATCTTGTCCAAATGTTCATAGTTCACACAGATACCATACAAGAAAAAGAATATGGGCATGAGGGGAAAAATGTACTTAAGGATGAAGTTGTTAATCTGTCCTCTCAGCCCCACAGTTTGATTTCCCCTTGAATATTTTTCACTTCAGTCTCTGCCCTGATTTCAGATGTTCCCTGAATATCTCTATATTTCAGTTGTTTTTATCACTATAGCAAGGATCCTTGTTCTGGTGTGTGAAAATATCTGGCAATACCAATCTCAATCCTTGGGTAACTTAGAAGGTAAAATCTTCCTAATTAGTCCACTTTTCTGGGAAGGAAAGGGCCCTTAGAACCTGTGCCCAGGTCATCCTAATTGCCCTTCAAGTACTCCCCCAGTAGGCTCACCCTACCTCCTCAGCATTGCTAGCATCCAAAGACTGCTAAGGAGAAAAAAAACAGAACCTTGTAAAAGACATTGCACCATATGGATGGTGTTTAAAAGGGAAGGGAAGGGAAGGGGAGGGAAAAGGGGAAAAGAAATAGAGAAGTGGAGGGTAGAAGAAGTGGATACGTGAAGAAGAAGAGGAGGAGAAGGGGAGAAGGGAGAAGGGGAGAAGGGAGAAAGGAAGGAAAAGGGAAGAGAAAGGGAAGGAAAGGAAGGGAAGGGAAGAAGGAAAGAAGGGAAGGGAAGGGAAAGAAGAGAAGGGTTAGGGAAAGAATCCCTGTCATCTAAGTAGTTAGGCAAAATGTATCCCCATATTAGTCATGTCCAAAAATGTTCTTCTTATTCCACTTATTTATCCATCATTCCTTTGTCACAAGGTGATAAGGATTCTGCCTTATCAGTTCTCTGGAATGGTGGTTCATCATTTAGTTGATCAAGCCTCTTAAGTCTTTCCAAACTATTTGCATATTAATGACATTTCACTGTAAATTATTTTTGTGCTTTTTCTCACTTCCCCTTTCAGTTCATCCTGGGCCTTTGTTATAACTACATCATACTCTAATCTACCCTAGGACAATGTCTGTTGGCAAAGCATTGGTAATTGAGATTGAGTTTTGAAATGATAAAAATACTTACATTCATTTAGCATTATAGTAAGTACTTTATAATGATTACCATATTTTGTCCTGTGAGGGTAGGTGTCATTATTAATCCTATTTTATAGGTGAGGAAACTGAATCTGAAAGAGGTTAAATGACTTGCTCAGAGTCACACAGCTGTCTGAAACCAGACTTGAACTTAGATCTTCCTGCCTCTGTCCATTGTTACACTCTGCAGATCTCCCTGCTAGCTGTTTTCTAAGTGTACACATAGTTCTTTCACTATAGTACAAGATCTAAGATATTTTTATTCAAGGTCCCACCATATTCCATGGCAATAGACAAAGAACATCCATCTTTTGGCATATCACTGAAGCTTGAGGTGAAGTGTTAGAGTTCAGTCAGTCAGAAAGATCTCTGTTTCCATGTGAGGCAAAAACAAAACAAACTATGATGCCAGGGTAACATCAAACCCCAAATTAAAAACATGTAGAATAGTTGTGCTGTTAACCTTCTAGGGACATATGAAGAGAATCAAGAGTTTTTTTATGAATTTCTAGAAATTTACACAGACATTTTTATCTCAAAACGTTTAAAAAATCAAAGCCGCAGCATGTATATTTAAGCACATACCATGGATAATTAAATTATGCTTTCAGGAGACACCTTGTCAGCAAGTGTATTTCTCATGTCTCTTCCACTTCAAAATGAAACTACAAGCTTAATATGATTTAGAGGTGTGTTTGTTTGTTTGTGTGTGTGTGTGTGTGTGTGTGTGTGTGTGTGTGTGTGTGTGTCTTGTGTGCACAGGTGTGTGGGTGTGAGATGATGGGCAGGAAAGCAAGGGCCAGCCTAGACTGTAATGAGAGGCAGAGCAAGGAAGATATTGGCTCCACTCTGTTCTACCTGCTCTTATAACTTGTTCCAGACCATCTTTGGAAACATGGTACTATGTATTCCAGATAAGGAAAAACTATTGGTTATGCAGAAGAGCCCTCAAAGAATGATAGCTAGATGAGAACACATGCTCCTGGAAGATCTGTTGGAGAAATTTTACCTATTTGGAATGGAGCATGATCATATTAGATGAAAGGGAGAGACAGTTTCTTTTTTAAAATTGTCTATTTTTCTAACCTAGTCCTGAAGACCAGAACGAGTACAATGTGGTCTTCAGTTTAGGCTTAATGTTAGGAAGAAGATTCTAACAATTAGGCTCTCTTTGAGTGAATGGGCTGCCTTGGGAGAGAAGGACTTCCAGTTCCCCAGAGGTGATAGAATGATAGGAGTGTTCAAGTATAAATTCCATTTATACCTGATGTACTCCAAGATCTCTTTTCTTAGGATAAATGAATCATTAAGCATAAAAGTTTTACTTAGCATCACCACCAATTAGTTAATGCAATAATCTGTCAGGCAAAATCTGACAAACAGGGATGAAATGCTATCTGGACAATATCAATGTCTCCTTATATGATTTAGAATATACTACCTTCGTATTTAATTGTATTCTGAAGAAGTCACACACTGAGTAAAATCATCTTGGCAGATGGACTTATCTAGGGGAGGATAACCTAGAAGTCTCAAACCATTGTTGAGTTAGTTCTTCACAGCATCCAAATATTTGATATTAATAATGATCTCCTTGTTTGAATTGTTTTGAGATGGCATTATTTGTAAAAATGAAGATGAATCATCATTTTTAGAAGTGCTAAGTTATTTCATTATTAAAACCCATAAAACGGTGTTTACTTTAAGAAACTACTATATATTGTATAAAATTATATAAATTATATATTATATAAAAATTATATAAAATGCATCTATGCAAATGATAAGGCTGAAAAGAGTAAAAATAGAAAACTTATTTTTAATTTTTCATAATATTTTTAATGATTAATGTATTTATTTCCACCTTACTACAATAATCTTGTTGTAAAAATAAACATAAACACCCCTCCACCAAAGATGGAAAAACCTCAAGAGAAAATGAAAGAGGAAAAAAATGTATTTCAATCCATATTCAGATACCATCGACTCTGTCTCTGGGATGGGTTGCAGTCTTTATCATAAGTTGATCAGAGAAATTGCTTCAACATTTTCCCCACAGTTGCTATTGTTTATTTCCCTCCATTCAATTCCTCCCCACCCCCATTTATTATATTTTCTCTCTCTCTTCTTCTACCCTGTCTCTGCGCAGAAATGTTTTGTTTCTGACTACTGTCTGCTAAAATCTTCTCTTTCAATACCTCCCCTCCCCATCCTCTTTTTCCCCCATCCCTTTCCTCTCCTTTTTCTATAAGTTAAAATAGATTTTTATTCTCTATTGAGTGTGTATGTTATTTCCTTTCTGAGTTATTTCTGACAAGAATTAAGGCTCACTCATCCCCCCTTCACCTTTCCTCTTTTCTTTTCCATTGCTAAAGGTTTTTCTTGACTCTATAACAGGATATATATCTTAGGCCATTCGACCTCTCCTTTCCCTTTCCCCCAAGTACATTTCTTTTTCACCCACTGACTCGATCTTTATACTATATTATGTCATTATATTAAGCTCCCTCCTGTGCCTTGTCTATACAATCTCCTTCTAGCTGTTCTTATAAATAAGAAAGTTCATGTAAGTTATCAGTATCATCAACTACAGGAATACTAGCAGTTTGTTATCATTAAATCCTTCATAATTTGCCTTTCTCACCCACCTCTTTATGCTTCACCTGAGTCCTATCCTTGAAGATCAAATGTTCTGTTAAACTCTGAGCATTTGAACAGGAAAGTTTGGAAGTCTCCCTGTTTCATTGAAAGCCCATATTTACTTCTGAAAGAGGATCTTCAGTTTTTGATGGAGTTGATTCTCAGTAGTAATCTAAGCTCTTTTGTGTTCTAGAATATCATATTCAAAGCCCTATGAACTCTTAATGTAGATGCTGACAAATCTTTTGTAATCCTGACTGCAGTGCCATCATAATTGAATTGCTACTTTCTGGATGCTTGTAGTGATTTCTCTTTGACTTGGGATTTCTGGAATTGGGCTATATTTCTGGGATATTTTGGGGGGATCTCTTTTATGAGGTGATCTATTTTACCCCCTGCTTCTAGGATCTCAGGAAAATTTTGCTGGATTATTTCTTGAAAAATCAAGTCTAGGCTTTTTTTCCTGGTCATGACTTTCAGGTAGTGCAATAACTTTTAAATTTTCTCTCATGGATCTGTTTTCCAGGTCAGTTGTTTTTCCATTGAGATATTTCATATTTTCTTCTGGTTTTTCATGCTTTTGGTTTTGTTATATTGTTTCTTGATTACTTGCTTTCTTATCTTCTTTTCTATCTGGCCAATTCTGCTTTTTTAAGGTATTCTTCTCTTCATTGATCTTTTAGACTGCTTTTTCCATTTGACATAAACTAGTTTTTAATATTCAATTTTTTTTGTATCTTCTTCACCAAGCTGTTTAGTTGTCATGATTTTCCTGCATTGCTCTCATTTCTTTTTCCAATTTTTCCGTTACTTGATTTTTAAAATCTTTTTTGAGCTCTTCCATAAACTGAGACCAATCCCTATTTTACTTGGAGACCTTGGTGACAGAAGCTTGTACTTTGTCATCTTCTGAGTGTGCATTTTGTTCCTCCATGAGAGGAACTGACTATGGTCAGATACTTTTTTTTTTTCTGTAGTTTGCTCATTTCCCCAGTCTATGTTCTGATGTACTTGCAAAGCTTTGGGGAGTTTTTGGGACACCCCTCTAAGGACCTCAAATCCTCCAACATCTTAGGAGAGACTCTCTGATTACTCTTCTGGCTTGTTCTCTGCACTATGGATGACCGCAAGCATTCTCCTCTGCCCTGGAGCTATGAGGAGGTCTCTACTCCTCTATGGTAGTATGGACACCTAGACTGTGACTTGTATCTAAGTATGGGCAAAGCAGCAGAGTCCTTTTCCAGGAATAACATAAAGACCTCTGTAGTCTCTCCCAACCCCCTTACTGTCTGTGGGCTGAGTGCTTTGGAAGCAGCTACTGAGTAGCTCTGCAGGTTCTTGGGATGCAGCTGCCCTGAGGCTGGTACTGGCCTGAGCTCCCTGCTCACTCTGGTGATGCAGAATTCTCCCACAGACCATCCAAGTCATCCCTGTCACACCCCAGGACCCAGGTGCCTTGAGGATTGTTCTTGGGCTATGCTGTGACCCTTTCCAACTTTCCAACTCCTTCTAACCTGATGAAATAGACCTTTCCCATGGATCTAGGAAGTTGTTGTGGACTGAAAAATTGTCTCACTTAATTTTTCTGTTTTCTAGAATTTGGTTAGAATTTTACAGCATTTGGATTTTTCTGGGGAAGAGTTTCTGGGAATTCCTGTCTCCATGCCACTATCTTGGCTCTGCCTCAAATTTTTTTTATAATATTTTGAAGAAAATGATAACTCAAACATCAACAATCATAAATATAACTCCAAACTATCATAGATTTCCTCATATTTACTCATTAGGATGTCTTGACCTCAACCTGGAATATTATCCTTAAAGAATGAACTAGACCTCTTTTTCTATGTCCATTTTCTACAAATTGAACATGAAAGTCAATATGCTTGGCAGGTTATATGAGTCTTTCCATAACTATTGATGAGGAAATGGAAAGGTCATTATTTGGTGATTAATACTGAGCATTTAAAATAATTCAGCTCTGAGTTCTAGAACCAGTATCAATAGTACAGAACTATAGTTATCCAGAGAGTGTCAAATAAGTTAATAATGTTCTACCAAAATATTTCAATCAAAACCCAAAACCATGTATTAGAATTATGTATCACAAAATGTTAGGACTGAAAGGGATCTGAGAGATCATATAAACTTACTGCCTGATCTCTCTCTCTCTCTCTCTCTCTCTCTCTTTCTGTCTGTCTGTCTCTTCAGTTCTCTCTCTGTCTCTTCAGTATTTTGATAGAGCTGTCATATACATTGATATAGATACTCCTTCTAACTCTAACTCTACTGATCATAAATTATCCATACCATCTCATCCTGTACTTGTTCATCTTCTTCACTCTCAACAATTTCTCCATTGGAGGGTCCAACTAGTATTCTGGGAAACTTTCACTATTTTTTGACCTTGCAGACACCAATGAAGTAGATAAATTTTACTGGGAGTTTCTTTTGCTGTCTCTAATTGACCCTCCCCCTCTGCCATTTCTTGTTATATATATCCTTTTGCATTCCTTATGCCACAAGACTTCATTGAGAATGTGTTTTACCTCTTCATAATCACCATGTCTCTTCATTATCTGTTCATTGGGTGACACAAATTTAGATTATCAAGGACTGTAGTGTTACATGACAAGTAGTCATAGAGATTATCAGAAAGATATTAATGGAAGAATGATGAAACTTTTTTTCAGAGAGAAGTTAACTATCATTAAAAAGTCAGTGATAGGTGTTAAAGAAAATTCACTTTGTATGCCTTCCCCTTATCAATTCTAAGTTCACTTCATTGTCCATTCTTAAAGTCTATACAAGATTGACTAATCCTGTGGAGAGGGGAAGGGAGGAGAGAGTAAAAGAGGAGGAAAGAAGTGGAGATGAGATTAGAGAAAAGTAGGAAAGAGGAGAAGAGGAGAGAGAGAATGATAATACTATAATGTGGAGATGGGAAGAAATGAGATTGGAGTATAGGTAGAGGGGTTGGCATTCAGAGACTAGAAGTACTAGAACACAGAAAAGCTGTTTACTAAAGAAAAACCAAAGCTACATTTCAGTTGAGAGAACTAGAATCTTGACCTGAGCTAAATGAGATTTGAGACCTTGCCATTCAATAAACTAAGGAAAAAGAAATGCTAATGTATTTAAAGGACTGTTTTTGATTAAACTTTATGTATTTGTAGATGTACTATAAATTCTAACTTACAAAGAAGCTTTTCTATAATGCATGGTTCTATTTGTTATCATGTTCTGGGCATTTATCTCAGTGATTTTCTGGGTTTAAATGAGTTCAGTAAGCATAAAAGTAAAATGAAAATGTAATCTTATGAAAATGGCATCAGATACCTAGAAAAGGACAGGATACAGCATCTAGATAATATTGATTAAAGACCTGTTTTATAGTTTCCACTTTGTGAATGGACATTTTCATACTTCTACTCTTTTTGACCATATCCTTCTTCATTAATACCTCTGCTAATAAGAGTGGGTTAGGAATTAATAAAACAAAACAGTTCAACCTATTGAAGCAAAAAAGTTCAACCTATTGAAGCAAGGTGAGAACCTAGAGGTCATTTACTATAATCCCCTGATTTGTGGATCAATTCCCTCTGGGGTCCCAATAAACTTTGATATAATGTAATCAGGAGAATATCTCAAAGAAATGATTTAAGCATGAAATTTAATGAAATTTACTAATGGAATCATTCTATGATTCACTATCCCTTCATCAATATTTCTTTGTAAAAAACAGTTCTATTCAGAACCTGAGGGTTTTCTTTTCAATACTATCAGTATCCATAGTTCTAAACACAGGGTACCATTGAAGTTTATATGTATTCACTGACATAACAAAACACTAATCTATTTAAACATTTGTACTTGGGGTTTATTTGTCTTTCTTTTTCTCTTTCAGTGTTCCAGAAATTCATTCATATAGAAGACATATGGAGAGTTATTGTCATGTTTTATGTCAAACATGAATGTTGATACATAAAACAATGATACCTTTGTTAGTATGAACCATACTCATATGCCCATCAGGTAGTGAGAAATTCTCTGAAGAAATTGATAGAACTTTATTCTCTTACAAATGCCTTTTTCAATCTATCTTTTTTCTTTTTTGTTACTTAAAGTTTGAGTAGCTACTTCCATCCATACTTTTCTCCCCTCCTCCTTCTATGAGACCATAAACAGTCAGAGGATATATATATATATATATATATATATATATATATATCCTCTGACTGTTTATGGTCTCATATATATATATATATATATATATATATATATATATAATATGAGCAAATTTGTAAAACATATCCATATTAATAATTTTGTATAAGAACACCCCCTAAAAAAAGAATGAAAGAAAGGAAAAAAGCAAAGTGAAGAATAGCATGCTCTAGGCTCTATTCAGACATCATCAGTTCTTTCCCTGTAGGTGGTTAGCATGCTTCATCAATAGTCCTTTGGTATTATCTTAGATCATTGTACTACTAAGAATACCAAGTTACTCACAGTTCTTCCTTATACAGTATTGCTGTGAACAATACTCTCTTGGTTCTGATTACTTCACTATGGTTCAGTTAATAAAAGTCTTTTCAGGTTTTTTGAAATCATGCTCCTTGAAATTTCTTATACAAAATAATATCCAGTAATATTCCTTTGTAATAGTATACCACAACTTGTTTAACTATTCATCAATTGGTGGTATCCCTTTGAGCCAATGCTGCTAAGTGGTATAGTAGATTGAGCACTGACATTGGAGTCAGCAGGGAGGGCCTGAGTTCAAATCAAACACTTGACTTTTACTACTTGTGTGACCTTGGGAAAGTCACTTATCCCTTGCTGCCCTATATCTAGGACCATTGCTAGCTGTCCTGATTCATATCTGGTCACTGGACCCAGGTAACTCTGAAGGAGAAAGTGAGGCTGGTTATTTAGCATAGCCTCCCCTCGCTCAAATCCAGTACATGTAGTTGACATGGCATCACCTCCCTGATGTCATGGTCTTCTTTGAGATTGAAGGACAAACATCAATTCTCAGCCACCAAAAAAAAGAGATGCTACAAATAATTTTGAACAAATAGATCATCCCCCACCCCTTTTGGATGTCTTTGGAATATAAAATTAACTGTGGTATAGTTGGATCAAAGGGTATGCACAGTTTTATAATCTTTTAGTATACTTCCAAATTGCTCTCCAAAATTGTTGGATCACTTCACATTTCTACCAACAGTGCATTATTTTCCCAATTTCCCCACATTCCCTCCAACATAAGCATTTTCCTTGTTAGTGTGAGGTAGTACATCAGAGTTGTTTTAATAAGCCTTTCTCTGATCAATAGTAGTTTAGAGCATTTTGATATGACTTTGGATAGCTATGATTTCTCTGTCATTAAACTACCTATTCATATCCTTTGAACATTTATCAATTGAAAAAATGACTTGTACTTTTATAAATTTGGCTCAGTACATTTATATATTTGAAAGATGTCGGCTTCATCAGATGTTTGCAGATAGCTCAAAATTGTCCCTGATTGTTGCACTGATGCAATGAACAAGTCCATCAAGGTTGATCATCATACCCCCATGTTGCTGTTAGGATGTACAATACTTTTCTGGTTCTGCTCATCTTGTTCAGCATCAGTTCATCCAAATCCTAACAAGCTTCCCTGAATTCTCCTCCCTCCCGGTTTATAAAGCAATAGTGTTCCATGACAAACAAATACCATAGTTTGTTAAGCCATTCCCTAACTGAAGAACATTCATTTAATTTCCAATTCTTTGCCAACACAAAAAGGGCTGCTATGAATATTTTTGTACAAGTGATGTTTTTACACTTTTACATCATCTCTTCAGGGTATAGACCTAGTAGTGGAGTAGTGGTATTGATGGATCAAAGGGTATGCACATTTTTGTTGCCCTTTGGGCATAATTCCAAATTGCTCTCCAGAAAGGTTGGATGAGTTCTCAGCTCTACCAACAATGTATTAGTATCCTAGATTTCTCACATCTCTTCCAACATTGATCGTTTTTCTTTCTGGTCATATCGGTCAGTCTGAGAGGTATGAGGTGGTACCTCAGAGATGCTTTCATTTGCATTTTCACTACTAAATAATGATTTAGAGCAATTTTTCATATGACTGTGGATCGCTTTGATTTTCTCATTGGCAAATTGCCTTTGTATATTCTTTGATCATTTTTCAATCGGCAAATGACTTTTTTTTTGAAAATTTGACTCAGTTCTCTGTATATTTTAGAAATGAGTCTGTTGTCATAAATACTAGTTGTAAAAATTACTTCCCAATTTACTACATTTCTTTTTATCTTGGTTACATTGGTTTTGTCTGTGCAAAGGCTTTTTAAATTAATGTAATCAAAATTATCTAGTTTTTTAAATAATGTTTTCCTTCTCTTCCTTGGTCATAAACTGCTTCCCTTTCCCAATTGGGGATTTAAGAGTAGAATTATTCTCATTTTATATTTGTACAATTGTCTTTTTGAAGGATTTGTTTTCTTGTTGTGAAATGTTAATTTTTTCTTTCAATGTGTTAATTTTCTTTTGAGTTTCTTTTCCAATTGATTTTAAAGTCATTCCTGATTTTTTCAATGAAATCTTTCTGGGTTGGAGATCAGTTCATAGTCTACTCAGCACTGCTAGATCTCTCTGGGTTAGAATCTGTTTTTTCTAAGTATTTCTCCATGGATCCCCCTTTTCACTGCTTTTTCTTCATTTTCCTAGGATCTTGTGTTGGGGGAGGGGCAGGCTCTCAGAGGTTTGCTTTTGAAAATCCTAGAGGCTTTGTTCACTTGGTTTAGTAATCCCAAGGGACGGCCAGTAAGGGGTGCTGATTGCTTTCTCTGGAGTGATTGAAGCCCTATCCCAATCTTGGAGGGAATGAGGAGGGGATGAGGAAGGAGTGAAGAGGGGCAGCTGGGTTTGTGTTGATCTTGAACTATGGGTTGGAAGCCAATCTCCCTTTCACCTTAGTGTGCTCTGTAGTCCATACCTGAGCCTGAGGGGGTAGGGGGTAGGGCGGCTTTGTTCTTAGAAAAATACTCCACTAAAAGTTTGGAGCTCAGGTCCTTCACTGAGCTGGAAGATTTCCAGGGGTGCAGACCTCCTTGCCCCCGGCCAATGGCCCCACAGCTAATGTTGGTTCTCAGACTCCCTCTCAACAATGTCTCTGTGGTTAATGCTGGTTCTCTGGTTCCCCCCACTGCCCAGCAGCTGTCCCTGTGTTTTCCACTCCCAGTTCACCCACTGACCCCTGAGACAGACGTTGTTGTTAGGTGTTCTTCTAGCTTCTTTTTCTGGGTTTTTTCTATCAAGTTTCTGTTAAGAGGTTTCTTTCATTTTATTTTTTGGGGGGCATCAGGAGCACTTAACACAGTGCCTGTCTTCCCTCTGCCGTCTTGGCCACAAGTCCTATCTTTGCTAAATTTCTTAACAAGTTAAAGTGATTGTAAGTTGATTCTCTAGGATTTTCTAAGTATAAATCATATCATCAGCAAGGAGTAATAGTTTTTTCTCCCTCATTGCCTATTCTAATTCCTTTAACTTCTTTTTTCTTCTTTTATTGCTATACATAACATTTCTAGTACAATATTAAATAATAGTGACAATAGGTTATTCCTATTATAGATCATGCTTGCTAATGGTTTTAGATGAATATTACATATTTTAAAGAAAACTCCCTTTATTCCTCTGCTCTCTAGTATTTGTTTTTAGTTGTTTATTTTTTTTTGCAAGGCAATGGGGTTAAGTGGCTTGCCAAGGCCACACACCTAGGTAATTAAGTGTCTGAGGCCAGGTTTGAACTGAGGTACTCCTGACTCCAGGGCTGGTGCTCTATCCACTGCACCACCTACCTGCCCCCTCTCTAGTATTTTTAATATCAATGTGTTCTGTATTTTCTGAAAGGCTTTTTCTGTACCTAATTAGATAATTGTGCTTCTCTTATTGATATGGTCAATTACGTTGATAGTTTTCCAAATATTCAACCAATTTTAACTGCCTGATATAAATCCCACCTGGTCATAATGTAGGATCCTTGTAATATATTGCTATAATCTGCCTTTTTGTATTTTATTTAAAATTCTTTCATCAATATTCATTAAGAAATTTTGTCTATAGTATTCTATCTCTGTTTTGGCTCTTCCTGGTTTAGATTATCACCACTATATTTGTATCATAAAAGAAATTTGATAGAATTTCTTCTTTAGTTATTTTTTCACATTAATCTATGTAGTATTGGGATTAATTGTTCTTAATGTTTGATAGAATTTGCTTGTGAGAATAAGTGGGACTTCTTGGGCAGAATCAAGATGTGGTGGTACAAAGTTAAAAAGCTCCTAGAGCTCTTCCCAAAACAAAACAAACCTACAAACAAAACAACTTTGGATGAAACCTCTAAACTGACCCTAAAGTGAAAGAACCCAGAACACAGCACAATGAAATATTTTCAACTCAGATCACATTGGAGGAATGTCAGAAAAGCTCTCTCTCACATGGGAAAGGGGAGTGTAGACAGTAGATCTGGGAAGCCAATGGGAATCTTTTAGCCATAGAACAGCACTCAGGTCCTGAGTGATGCAGGAGGGTAGCAGTGAGGGTCCGAACTCAGAATACTAAGTTTGAGCCTCTATACAATTGCAGCAGGCAGGACTATGTTGGTCAAAGGAGCTTGACCTACCCAGAAAAATTTAGCACCTGCTTTCAAGACAAATGATAGAGTTTAATGAAAGAGGACTTTCAAACTTAGCTGAGAAAAAAGCCAGAACTGAGTAGAAAATATGATCTTAAATACAAGATTCAAGAGTTGCATAAGAAGGTAAACAGAAAGGAAAAAGATTAAATAAGATTAATAAGATCAAATTTTCTACTTCCCTGCATGTGAAGACAGTTGTTTTAACTCTTGAGAATTGTATTTCTCTTAGGACATTTGAAAGGAACATAGTTAGGCAGATCATGTGGGTATAAATTGACCACTACATGATGATACTTTAGCTCCTGAAGGTTGTATTTCTAATTGGGACAGTTGGAGAGAGTGTACTTGGACAAAGGATGTGAATATAAATTGAGTTGATGCAATAATGGTATTGATTCCCAAGAATTGTATGTCAAATGGGGCAATTAAGAGGAGTGTACCTGAAAAAAAGGTGTGGGTATGAAGTTACTGTGATGTGATAATACTCATAAATCTTGAGAATTGTACTTCAGTCAGGACAGTTGAAAGGCATATAACAGGTGTATTTGATCATAGTGTCTGTGTGTATGATAAAAAAATTAAGACATGGAAAATTCTGGAAGAATAAAGTAGAGGCATTAGAGATTAAATAAGACCACAGGAAGATGCACAAAGGACCTATTATAGTAGAGGGAAAGAAGAGAGGGTATGAACACTGAGTAAATATTACTCTTAAATGATTTGCTCAAAGATTTGAAAGATTTGCTCAAACATTGAATTTTCCATAACACAAAATTAGGTTTCAAAATTAATCCTAAACTATAGGGAAGTGAGAAGGAGGGGAGGGAAAAGAAAAAAAGGAGAAAGGTCAGACAAAAGGGATGAGGAAACTAAAAAATAAAAGTGATAGTAAAAAAGGAAAAAAAGTAAAGAAATAAGAAAAGGGAAGGGTGCTGATAGAAAGGAGAGTAGCACTTAGGAATGATAAGGAAAATGAGAGAGCAAAGTACAAACAGGTAAAAGATAGAATTGAGGGAAATTAATAATTTATATTTTATAATTTATTAATAATAATTTTTGTGAATGGGGTAATAAAATGGAAACAGGTAGCAGAGTTGGATTAAAAACCATTACCCTACAATATGTTGTTTATAAGAAACATATTTTAAGCAGAGTGTTCCACACAGGATAAAAGAAAAAGATTGGAGCAGAATATATTTGACTCAACTGAAGTAAAGAAGTTGGCATCAGCAATCCTTATCTCAGACAAAGCAAAATCAAAAATAGATCAAATGAAAAGAGAGCAGAAAGGAAACTCTTTCTTCTTAAAAGTTATCATAAAACACTGAAGTACTATCAGTATTAAAGAAAAATGCTCCCAAGTAGTATAGAATCCAAATTCTTATGGAAAAGCTAAATGAATTACAGAAAAAAACATAAACATCAAAACTATATTAGTGGGGGACCTCAACATTACTCTGTGAAAGTTAGATAAACCTAGCCACAAAGTAAATAAGAAGTAAGTTAAGAAAGTGAATAAAATTTTAGAATAAATAACTATGATAGAGGTCCAGAGAATATCTTCTGATATGGGGTATGTGGCACAAATCCAAAAAGTAAATGGATTAGGGCAAAAAAGCTTCAGAAATTTTAAATGTATTCTTTTCAGATCATAGTGTAATAAAAGCCATAAAAAGAATGAATTAAAAATTAATTCGAAGCTAAATAACCTAATTTTAAAGAATGGATCAAAAAAAACAAGTCATAGAAATCATCAGTGATTTCATGCACGACAATGACAAGGATGAGATATCATACCACAACTGGTGGGATGTAGCCAAATCAATTGTTAGAGGAAATTTTAATGTCTCTTTTAGCTTACATGAATAAAATAGAGAAGGGGAAGGTCAATGAATTGGGTATACAACTAAAAAGGTTAGGAAAAGAACAAATTAAAAATTCCCATTTAAATACAAAACTAAAAATTCTGAAAATCAAAGGAGAAATTAATAAAATTGAAAATAACTTAGTTGAATTAAGAAATAAAACCTAGTTTTATGAAAAAATATAATAAACCTTTGATTAATCTGATTTGAAAATGAAATCGCAATTATTAAAAAAAGGTTACTTCACTGTCAATGAATAAAAAAATTAAAGTAATAATTCAGAGCTATTTTTCCCAACTGCATGTTAAGAAACTTGACAATGTAAGTGAAATACGTATTATCAGATTTGTTGACATACAGTTGGGAAAAATAGCTCTGAATTATTACTTTAATTTTCTTCATTGCCAAGTCTTAGTTTTATTTACTAGTTCAATAGCTTTCTTACTTTTATCTCAATAATCTTTCCTTTGATTTTCAGAACTTCCAGTTTGGTGCTTATTTAATGATTTTTTATTTGTTCTTGTTTTTTAGTTGCCTCCCCAATTTTGTCATCTCTTTTTTCTCTATTTTTATTGATGTAACTAATTAGAGATGTAAAATTTCACGTAACTATCATTTTGTCTGCATGCCATAAATTTTGGCATGTTATCTAATTGTTGTCATTTTCTTTAATAAAATTATCATTTGTTTCTATGTTTGCTCTTTTCTCCATTTGTGTTTTTTTTAGGATTAGATTCTTTATTTTTCCAATTAATTTTTAGTTTCTCTTCCCATTTTTCATTATTGAATTTAATTTTTATTGCATTATGATATGAAAAGAATGATTTTACTATTTGCACTTCTGCATCTGGTTATGAGAATTTTACATCCTAAAATATCATTTTTGTGTAGGCACTATGTATTGCTGAGAAAAAAAGTATATTCCTTTCTATTCCCATTAACATTTCTCAAAAAGATCTATCATATCCAACTTTTTAAGAATTTTATTAAATTATTTATCTTCTTTCTTGTTTATATTTGGTTTGATTTATCTTGTTCAGAGAAGGAAAATTTTAGATGGTCTACTAGGATAGTTTTATTATCTCTTTCCTCCTATATCTCATTCATTTTTCTCCTTTAAAAATTTATATGTTATATATTTAGATGTTTGGTGTGTATTTGCTTAGTACTGCTATGACTTCATTGTCTACAGTACTTTTCAGCAAGATATAGTTTCCTTCTTTATCTCTTTTAATTAGCTTTATTTTTTGCCTTTGCTTTGTCTGAGATCATGATTGCTACTTCTGCTTTCTTAGCTACAGCTGAAGCATAATATATTCTGCTCCAGTCTTTTGCTCTGTTTGTATCTCTGCTTTAAATATGTTTCTTGTAAACAACACATATTGCAGGATTTTGGTCTTTTATTCATTTTTTCTTTCAGTTTCCATTTTATTGGATGAGTTCATCCCATTCACATTTATAGTTATAGTTACTTCAATGCTATTTTTTTACTTATCCCCCCCCCCCTTACCCCTAATCTTTTTCTCTACACACGTTTTACTTGTGACCATTGTATTCCTCAATATACCTTGCCTTTTGTCAGTCCCTCCTCCTCTTCTGTTACTCCCATCCCTTTTTACTTCCCTATAGGGCAGGAGTATAAACATCTTTTTTTCCTTTCAAGGGCCATTTGGATATTTATAAGATCATTTCTAGGCTTTATTTGATCATATTAAAATTCACTTGCTGCTAGGTGGCTCAGGAAATAGAGCCCTGGCCTTGTAATTACTTACTAGCTGTGTGACCCGGGGCAAGTCACTTAACCCTGATTTCTTCACATCCAGGGTCATCTCCAGTCCTCCTGATACATATCTGGGCACTGGATCTAGATAATTCTGGAGGAGAAAGTGAGGCTGAAGCTGGTGACTTAGTAAAGGCCCCCTCATTCAAATCCAATTAAATTTCTTATCATGGCATCACCTCCCTGATGTCATGTCTTCTTCTAGAATGAAAGACAAAACATCATTTAATCATTCACTCATATAAAGCTCATAAGTTTATTTAATTTAGAATCCTGACTGATGTTACCTCGGTAACAATAGACAATAATAGCCCACAGCTATGGGTTCCCCCACCTCCTATTATTGAGCAAGATAAGATTTCTATATCAAACTGAATATATATGTTATTCCTTCTTTGAGCCAAATTTGATGAGAGCTGCATTTATGTTTTGCCGATTATAACCTGCCATCTTTCCCTCTATTATAATAGTTCTTTCATGTGGGATAATTTACTCCCATTCAGTCTTTTCCCTCCTTCCAGTGTAATTTTCTTTCTTTTCCTTATATTTTGTTTTGTGGGCTATCATCCCATCAAAGTCAATGCATATCCATGCTGTCTATGCTTATAAGCCTTCTAATTTTTCCTATAGTATTAAACTAAGGTAATAAGAGTTATAAATATTATATTTCCATATAAAAGTAAAAGCAAATAGTTTAATCTTACTGATTTTTTTCATATTTTCCCTATCTTGTTTCTTTTTATCTTTTTAACTTTGAGTCTCTACTTGTAGGTAAACTTTTTTTTATTTAGCTCTGATCTTTTAATTAGAAGTACTTGAAAGTCTTCTACTTCATTACTATCCATTTTCTTCCCCAAGAGATTATATTCAATTTTGCTGAGTAGATAATTCTTGGTTATAATCCTAAAATCTATTCCTTCCAGTATATCTTATTCCAAAATCTCCAGTTCTTTAATGTGGAAGCTATTAAAATCTATGTAATCCAGACTGTAGTTCTAAGATATTTCAATTATTTCTTTCACTGCAGTATTTTCTATTTGATCTATGAGCTCTGGAGTTTGGCTGTGGTTTTCTTTGGAGTTTTCATGGTGGAATTTCTTTTAGACAGTGATTGGTTAACTTTCAGTATATATGTTGCCATCTATCTCTAATAAAACAGGACAGTTATCTTCCATAATTTCTTGAAAGATTTTATCTAGTCTTTTTTTTAACTTTTTTAAACCCTTTAAACTTTTTTTTTGACTTTCAAATAGTCTAATAATTCTTTTATTATCTCTCCTGGATGTATTTTTATATATGTCAGTTGTTTTTCCAATGAGAAATTTTGTATTTTATTCTATTTTTTGTTTTATTATATCTTGATGTCTCATAGAGTAATTAATTTGAATTTGCTGAGTTACAGTTTTCTTTAGTTATATATTTTCTTTAGTGTGCTTTTATACTTTCTTTTCTCTTTGGCCAATTCTATTTTAGGGAGTTATTTTTCTCTGCAATTTTTAATATTTTTCCCACGCTATTGCTTCTTTTTTCATAATTCTCTTGCTCTGATCTTTTAATTAGAAGTGCTGCAAAAATCTTCTATTTCATTTATGTCCATTTTCTTCCCCAGATTTTTTCAGCTTCTCTAATTTGACTTTTAGAATTCTTTTTAGGTTCTTCCAACAATTGCTTTTGGATCTGAGACCAAATTACATTTTTCCTCTAAGATTCATGTCTACACATTTTGACAGTATTGTCTTCTAAGTTTATGGCCTTGGTTCACCATTGGTTCACTTAGTCCACTCAAGCTTTTGTACCGCTGACCTTCATTTGACTTTGGTGTCTTAGTTACTTGCTTTCTGTGGAGGGTGGACTTGCTTTCTGACTTATATTGGGGTATGGGGCTTCAGAGATGGATCTTTGCTGCTGGGTTGTTATGGTAATTGATTCTTTCTGATGACTGGACCACCTTGAGTTGGAGCAGGGGTTCACTGGAGAGGAACCTGGCTCACATGACAAGGTGGGTGCTAGCATGCAGCGTGGTGGGGCTCATTGGTGGATTGTCCCAGGTTTGATGCCCTACTCCTTCTGCTGCTGTAAGCCCCCTTCAGTGAAGCTTCTGCTGCTGCTGCTCTTGGACCTAACAACCCCCCCACCCCGCCCTTGCTGGTAAGCTGCTTTCTTGCTCTTGTGTCATCTCCAATATGGTTTTTGTAGTTTGAAGGGGGATTTGGGAGAGCTTCAGAGGGTTCCTTTCTTACCCTACCATCTTGGACACCGGAGGTTTAATTCATGGTTATTCCTATGCCCATAAAATGCAAATGTTGCCTTTGGATACTGCTACTAGATGGCAAGAATGACTGTTTGCAGTTGGAGCGGGCTGGGGGTGGGGGCCGGTTCAGTTGTTGCATCCAGTAAAATGAAACAATCAAGTCGGTTCGTTTTCAGCAGCCCTTGTGAAAAGTTTCATCCTGAAGAGGACAAAATCTATTGCCCAAAATTAAATTTGAGGGCTGAATTCATTATCATGGATATTGATAAATTCTGCAAGTCTGTGGTTATTCTTTGTAGAAACTCTCTCTGGGTACATTCCATGTTTACATTTTTCTCATTTGAGTTATTTGAATTTTTATTTGCTCAGTATATAGAGAAACTATGATATAACTCTTTTTTTTCTTATTAGATATTTTTGTGTATGTTTATGTTTGTGTAGTCCTATGAAAAGTATTTTTAGAGGTATCTTCCTGGTTTTGGATTTATTCCTGATGGAAAATTCTCTTTGAAAAATAAAGGAAAAATGTTTTTAAAAAGTAAACAATTCTGCCTCTTTCTCCTATTCATTTCAATAATAATGAAATTAATCACATTTGTGTAATGTTATAACTATAGAACATTATCCTCATAACCCTCTGTGAGGTAATAGTACAAATATCAATACTTTCATTTTATATATAAAGAAACTGAGACTGAGAGACAAAATCAGTGAATACTAGAGTTGGAACTCAAACAAAAAAAACAGCCAAAAACAAAAAAATCCCTGTAATGCAAGCTTAAGGTGCAAATATAACTCAAATAATAATGATTGTTACTATTAAACCATGTTTTAGTAACTGATGATAACTGAAGGATTTCAGTGTCTGTGCTGTTATTCTGCTTTGTTTTGGAGATATGAGAGATTTTTATCTAAATTCAAATTTTAATGCCTACTTTGCATTAAGTGTCAAGTGCTATGGTAAGCAATGATTTAAAAAAAAAACAGAGGCAAAATATATTTTTTCTTGTGGAATAGGTTAATGGGACAGACAGCATGCAAACAGATATATACAAGCACCCTATACATATGATCAATAGGAAAAACAACAGGAGGGTCCTAGGATTAAAAGGGGTTGGGAAAGGCTTCCTATAGAAGAGGGACCAAGAGAGCAGACAGGTGGAGGTGAATAGAGGGAGCACTTCAAGTGAACTCCCGCATGCAATGACTTATTCACAGAAAAGGAGGAGGCCAGGACAGCATCATCAGCTTTGGAAGGGGTTTGAATGCCACACAGAGAGTTTTGCATCAGATCCTTGAGATAATATGAAACAGCTAGAATTTATGGAGTTGGGAAGTAATGGTAATGGTAATTGTAATTGTAATACCTGCACTTAAAAAAAAACACTTTAGTGGCTGAATGGAGAATAGATTGGAGTAAAGACACACTTGAGGTAGGCAGAACCACAAACCAGCTAATGTAATAATAGTCTAGGTCTGAGGTGAAGAGGGTCTACCACAGGGTAGTGACAGTATCAGAGGAGAGGAGGCACAGGGGTAGCCAATGTGAAATCCCACAGGCTTTGACAACAGGTGGTGAGATTCAGTGAGACTGAAGGAGAAGGAAGATGACGTTTGCCCTCTAGTAATAGCAAAACTGGGAGAGGGGGGAGATAATGTCTTAATTTGAGCATATTGGGTTTAAAATGTCTACTAGACATCCTTATTGAAATATCTGAAAGATAGTTGGGGAATGCAGGATTGGAAGTCAGCGGAGAAATTGAATAGGTAGATTTAAGCATTTTCATCATAGAGATAACAATTAAAGTCACTGAGAATGATAATCACTAAGTGAAGTGGTATAGAAGAAGAGAGGATGACCAAAGGCAGAACTCTGAGGGACATCTACAGTTAAAGACATGATCTGGAAGTGGACCCAGTCAAGAAAACTGAGAAGGAAGCATCAGGTAGGTAGAAGGTGAACCAAGTTAGAGTGATATCCCAAAAATTTGGAAAGAAGAGAGAATTAAGAAGCAGAGTGTGATTAAGTGTCAAAGGCTTCAGAGATGTTGAGGAGAATGGGGACTGAGAAGAGACCATTAGGTTTTACAACTGAGAGATTACTGTAACTTTGGAGAGAACTGTTTCAGTGAATAAGGTTGACTGTCAGATGGTAACAGGTTAAGAAATGAGTAAGAGGAGAAAATGTGGAGGCATATAACTTTTCATGGAGTTTGGTCACAAAGGGCAGAAGAGATACAGGATGATAGTTATTGGGAATGCAATGGCCAAGAGAGGATCTTTTTCATAATGGAGATACATGGGCTTATCTATTGGAGGGGATGATGATCAAATGAGATCACTGATTATCCTTGGTAAAGAATAAGATGACTTCATGTGAGACAAGATTGAGGGAGGAAATAGTGGCAGAAAACTTTGAAGTGACAGGAAATGAGGAAGAGAGGTGATGAGGGAAGTTATGGTGCATGTTCTCAGTTTTCTCTTTAAAATATGAGACAATGTTCCTATCTGAGAGGGTGCAGTTAGATGAAGCCATGGAAAATTTGAGAAGGGCCATCTGGTGAAACATTTTTTTGTAGATCTCACATCTTGTAGAAGCCTTAGAAAGACTACAGTCTGCATTAGTGGCAGGTAACTGTATGACCCTGGGCAAGTCATTTAGCCTCAGTATTCCCATCTATAAATTAGCTGGAGAATGAAATGTCAAATAGTCTGGTGTCTTTGCCAAGAAAACCACAAATGAGGTCATGAAGGAAAAAAAAAGGCTTGCTTACATGGAGACATTGCTGTCTTCCTTTGTTCTTGAAGAACATCACAACATCTGGGAGATGATGGATTTGAATGAGGAAGGCTGTGCTAAGTCACCAGTCTTACTTTCTCCTCCAGAGCCATCTGGGTCCAGTGGACAGATATGGATCAGGCTGACTGGAGATGTTCCTGGATAGGAGGCAATCAGGGTTAAGTGACACAGCTAGTAAGTGTTAAGTGTCTGAGGCTGGATTGGAACCCAGGATCTCCTGACTCCAGAACTGGTGCTCTATCCACTGTACCACCTAGCTGCCCCTGATGTAAAATTAGATAGGTGACCTAGTAGATAGAGAACCAACTCTAATGTCAGGAAGACCTGAGTTTGAATCCAGATTCAGACAGTTATTCGCTGTGTGTCCCTGGGCAAGTCACTTAACCCTGGGTTCTCCCCTCCCCCACCAAAAGAAAAAAAAGAAAAGTAGATAGTTAGGGATTTGGCTTGAATACCAGTCCTATCTCAATATCCCCTTCAGGAAAGTCCCCATGTTTTTCTAGGCTTTATTTTCATTCTCTGCAAAATAACAGACTTGGACTTAATGATCTCTAAGCTCCCTTCCAGAGTATGGTGGTGATTGGAAGATAAATATCAATCAGACAAGTTTGATTAAATCTACTTTTTTTTTCCTTCTCAACTGGTTGGCAGAGAAATTAATTTGATTATGCATTTATACCTATTCTTTGTTTATAAAAGGAAAAAAATACCCAGTGATTTGCTGGTCATTAAGATATTTTAAGTATATTCACATAAAATGTAGAATTCAACATATAAAGACATCCAAATTGGCTTAACGGTTTTTTTTTATCTAATCTAAGCTACTGAGTTTATTGTCTAATGACTAGTATCGATTGGCAGCTGTGGTATATGCTGCTTGGCCAAGTCTTTATAAAGGGTCGTGATGACTATATAAATTGACTACGTATATGAAACACAAAAGGATTTGCTATGTAATGGACTTGTAATGTGTGCCTAGCATTTTGCTGCGTGCTAATTGAGAGTCTGCTGTTCATATAGAGGATACAAGAGATGAGGCACAGTTCTAACGCTTTGGATGTTACAATAAACTCTAGGGAAAAGATTAATGAGTAAAAGGCAATTAGAGAAAACACATGACAGCATATGTTAAAGTAATAAGTTGAATATACTTTAGTGCAAAAAATATGGGGCATTCAGTAAAAGCTATCAACAGTCAAGAAAGGAAGAAATCAATGTTTGCTGGAATTATTGGAGAGGGCTTTGAGCATATGCAAACTGAATTTTGAAAAGTTGAAGAGATACTGGATTTGAGTTCAAAGCCAGGATTGGTTATTCAGGAAGGATGTATTCCAGTGGCTCTTTGATCTTATCAATACAGGCACTGCTTCTAATAGACACCTATTGCAGCCCATCTGTTCCTTCTCACAAAGTCATGAGCCATGTGCTGTTTTCATGACTCATGAGGGGAAGTGACCTTGAGAATTCTCAAGACCTAACCTGGGTACTCACCACATTAACACTGGGAATGGTCTGAATCTTCTTCTTTTGAGGGTCAATCAAACCAATTGGTGGAGGTGGGAAGATATTCAACAAAGATTAGACACCCTGGGATGAATTTTCTAACCAATTGAAACTCAGAAATATGAAATGTTGGTTGGTTGGTTCCTTTTTTCTTCCTTAGAGAAAATAAATTTTATCCTGGCTATTAAAATTATGCTACGTAATCACTTATAAGAGCTCATGGTGGGATTTCAGATTCTAAAGTCCCATCTTCCAACTTACTTCAATAACTAAGGCCATCTTCAAGCACACAATGTCATTATCACAGTCTAGAATCATAGCTCACAACACATCCACAACATTTCCAAGATTCTACCTTTGAAATTCAACATTCTCTTATGCCTACAAGCTCCTACTTTCCCATTCACAATAGATCCTCATCATTCCTTTCAGGTACTCAATCCTTCCTCCCTTTCATAGTACATTCAACCTATATCTTCATTTATATGTCTAGCTTTGGCTCACTGATCTGCCAGTTTAAAGGTGAGCAACCATCACCCTAGAATTCATTGTCTTACTGATCTTTGGCAATTCCTGAGCTGACAATTTTATCCTTTGATCTCTCTAATAGTCTTATTTCTTTGCTTTTGCACATAGAGTGCTAAGCTTGACTGGAGAAAGTAATGAAAATGAGGTGATTAATTCATTAGGAATACATGCCATAATACTATGGTTAGGTCCTTGATACTGCTTGATGGCTCAGCATTCTCTCCACTTATTTTTTCCCCTTTAAATCATTCTTTTCCCATAACACTTGTTCAAAATCTTTTTACCTCTCATCATTTTCCCCAACTCCTCCCCAACACTTTTACCAGAGTGCCTTATCTTCCTGTTTTTCTAATAGTAAGGTCAGTTGATGGATCATCCTTTGACTTTCTTCCCATCTCATAAGGATTCTCAGCATGTTCTTCCTATAGTTTTCTTTTAATTCCACTGCCTATGCTCTGAATCTCATTATCTCATGTCTCTTCTTCCAGAAAAATATTATAGCAATTAATCCTTCTCACTCTAATTTCTCTTCAATCTTTCTATGTCCAATTGATCTTCCCCATTTATCTATAAGCATGTGTTTATAAACATGATGTGCATAGTTCTAAAGAAATTTGCCATTGATTCTTTCATGTCACTGCTAAACTTCTTGAAAACAGAGTCTATCAGTAACTCCATTTCTTCATAACTTTCTTTCTCCTCAGCCACATTTCTGTCCTTTATTTTAAAAAGAAGTTCCCACCATTCTAAACATATTTGGAGCAATTGCTGCAAAACAGTGCTGACCGCACTGAATTCTGATAATATTCTTCTCCTGTGCCTTCAGAGATGTTACAAGCTCCATGTTCTTCCATCTCTTTAACCATTTCTTGTCTGTCTCCTTTGCTGGTTCCTTGTCTTCTCAGGATCTTAGGTGTATGTTTCCCAAGGTGCTGTCTTCTCATAACCTTCTAGCAATCTCATTCATTAACTTCTACATCTTCAATGGCTAGTTCTGAAATCAACATCTTTAGTCCTGAGCTTTTTTTGGAGCTCTGGATTCACATTTCTAGCTACCTCTTAGGTATTTCCACCTTTATAAATAAAATTTAGCCTTTCCATTATGAAAAGATCAACTTCTGAGAAAAATTGCAGAATCTCATGGTTGGAAGGCACCAGAGAGTGTATCTAGCCAAACTCATAGTAGACACTCCTTTATAACATACCCAACAAGTCATAGTCCAGCTTTTGAAAGAGGACCTTGAGTGAAAGAGAATTTTTTGTTTCTTGAGGCAACTCATGTTATGCTAACAAATTGTTAGAAAGTTTGTTTTTTCCTTGCCCCTCTAAAATTTACTGCCCTTTGCACATCTCTCCCCACTACACCTGCTCTTCCTTCTAATTTCATTATTTCTGTCGATACATCAGCCTTCATTTGGTCATTCACATTTTAAACCTTGGCGTTATTTTTTATTCTTTCCTCCCCTTACCTGTCACATCAAATCAATCACCAAGTCCTATTGATTATTCCTCTGCGGTTTCTCTTGTATCACAATCTTTTTCTCTATTCCCACTACTTCCATTATATATAGGTGTTTATTATCATCTACCTGGATCACAATTGTTTTATTATTAGAAATTACATGTTTATTAATGCTTACATTTTATCTTTCCAGTTAAAAATATTTCCTCACTTTCCCATTGCCCCTCACTACCACTGAGAGACAAAAAGGACAAAACTTTTGTAACAAATAATAAGAATAATTTTCCAATAGACCATGTCAAAATGTTATAATTGAAAAAATAAAGATATAATAATAATAACTTTGAAAAGCAATGATATCTTTTTTTTAGGTTTTTGCAAGGCAAAGAGGTTTAAGTGGTTTGCCCAAGGCCACACAGCTAGCTAATTGTTAAGTGTCTGAGCCAGATTTGAACTCAGGTACTCCTGAATCCAGAGCCAGGGCTCTAGCCACTGTGCCAGCTAGCTGCCCCTATGATATCTTAATACCCTGTTTCTTCTTTTCTGTTTCCATCCCCCATCAATCCTTAATTTAGCTTTCAGACTGTCTTATGCAGAGATCTAGTCATCTCAAAAATCTTCAGTGTATGTATATATATACATATACATGTATATATATATACACACACATAATGTGCATGTATATGTGTGTATGTGTATTCCATACTTCAACTAAACTTAATTATTCATTACCTTTTGAATTCACCTTAGAATTTCCTTCTCTTATCCTTTGGATCATACTTTTCTCTCTGCTTGGCATTTTCTTTCTGAACTACTTTACCTGTTAAATTCCCACTCTATTTTTAAAGACTAATTCTCCCTGATCCCCCAATCTAAAAAGCCCATTTTCTTTTTATGATTTCATATAAATAATAATACTTCATTGTCATTTCTTTAGTATAAATTAGCATGTGTTATTTTTTGTTATCTATTAATATGTCATATTCTCTGACTAGACTGTAAGTTTCAGAGGATAGTAAATCTGTCATATCTAAACTACCCATTGCCCTCGTTCCATAATATATGCCTTTACATACAAAGTTTGCTAGTCTAATGTTTATAAATTGAATTGAATTTCTGTGCCACTCTCCTTTTGTCTTTACTAGATTACTTAGAGATTCTTACTGTCTCAGAATTTAAAATCTTGACAATTAAACATAGGATCAAAAAAGCATCTCCTTCAACAAATCTGATAGGAATGGCTTGAAAAACTAAAGTGCTGTAATCTGCAGCTTCTGCTCATTATTCCTTACGTCTTTTTGACCTAAGGAGAAGCAACTATTTGCCTCTTCCATTTGACACCCTTGTAATAATTGAAGATAACTACTAAGTCTGCATTGTCTTCTCAAAGCTAAAAATCCTCAATTCTTTTAACTATGTCTCATTGCATGATTACTCTTTTTTCATCTAGTCACTTAAGGACTACTATATACCTGCTGTTAGCCTGGGTATGCTTTTGTTTGTGGTTGTTGTTCAGTCATATTTCAATCTCATCTGAATCTTTGTCACTCCATTTGAGGTTTTCTTGGCAAAGATACTGGAGTGGTTTGCCATTTTCTTTTCTAGCTTATTTTACTGATGGGAAATGTAAGATTAGTGGGTTTAAGAGACTTGCCCAGGGTCACACAGCTATTAGGTATCTCAGGCCAGATTTGAACTCAGATTTTCCTGACTTAAATCCTGGTGGCTTTATCTACTTTGCTATCTAGCTGCCCTGTCTGAGGGTCCATATATTCAAGGAATTTATAGCCTAGTTTGGAAGACAAAATCTGAACATAAGAAATAGATAATTATGTACTACAATTACGAAAGACAGTCAAAGAATCATAATTATTTTGGAAAGGGAGAGAACAGTGTGGTCTGGAGTAGTCTTGGAATACTTCACAGAAGTGATAGGGCTTGACTTAAACCTTCATAACTGAATAGAATTTGAGTAAGTAAAAGAGATGGAGGGGAGTTGTATTTATAGAGTTGGAAGCTTGTTGCTCATAAAAATATATATTGACTCAGAGCAAAATAATGCATCATTAATTTATGAGCAGGTGGAGGCAATGGATTCCAAACTCTGCCTCAAGAATTTCAAGAGTTCAAAGAATTCTTGTGTGTGTGTGGGTGCAGTTGGGATTGAATTGAAGGAAGACAAGAATTTATGAGTCTGATTTGTTACAATATTCCAGGTAGGGAGCAGTAAGGATCAGAATTAGAGTAGGGGTTGTCTGAGTGGGGAAAAGAGATGCTATGGAGGTCAAATTAAGATGTGGCAACTGATCAGGTATGAAGATATGATGAGAAAGGGAGAAGAATCAAGGTTGATTTAGAAGTTATTAAACTAGGGGACTGAAAGATTGGTATACCCTGAACAGATATTGGGAAAAATCATGATTTCTAATTTATATATATATAATGATTTTATACTAAGACTATGAGACTGAAATGTTCAGCATGTAACTGATGATGTACAAGTGGAATACTGGAGAAAGTTTATAACTATGTATATACACTTGGAAATTTATTGATTTGAAAAATATTTTAGTTAAGTATATTAATATTACATCTTTATTTCATTAAGATGTCTTATAAACATAAATGTATATGATAAGAGATATATGAATAAATATGATCATGGAGATATCTTTGCTAAATTATCCACCAAGGCTATTCAAAATGTGGTCTGTGGATCCATGCAGCTGCCAGGATGACTTTATGCAGCTGCCTGTGGGTTTAATAAATACTTTAGTAAATGAAGCAGAGCTCCTGCAGAACTCTTACAAAAACAGCAAATAAAATATATTATCTATTCTTTCAATAAAATCTTTAAAAGTAAGGTTGGGGGGAGCAGCTAGGTGGCGCAGTGGATAGAGCACCGGCCCTGGAGTCAGGAGTACCTGAGTTCAATTCCGGCCTCAGACACTTAATAATTACCTAGCTGTGTGACCTTGGAAAAGCCACTTAACCCCATTGCCTTGTAAAAAAGAAACTTAAAAAAAAGTAAGGTTGGATAGCCCTGATCTACTCATTAAGAATATTAAGTGGGGTATAAGATAGAAATATGTGCTCACCAAGGATGCTTGCCACTGCTAAGAAGCCTTTCCTTCATGTACAGTCCAAATGAAGTGAGAATTCTTCTAAATGCTTGTTGCCGGGTGTTTCTTTTTTCTTTTATTTTTTGGTCATCAAATCCTCAAAACTATATTTAAGTTCATTAATGGGATTGACAAACACTCAGCATATTATCTACTTAGGAAAAAACTCAATGCATGAAGAATGCATATTGCCTAGATTATGAATGTACTTACAAAATGGGCAACTCATTTGGTTCACTAATACATTTATCTTGGCTAGATAATGCAATGGATTGTGAACAGGGCCCAGAATTGAGAAGTTAGATTGCATTTGGAAAAATGTGCAGACTTTTAATAATGTTAAACAGCTTTTTAAATCTCAAATCTATCTTTTGCAACATCAGTATTCTCCAAATGATTTGAATCATATCATAACCTTGAAGTGGCCAACATTGTGTGCAACTAAAGGGTGATTGAGAGATGCCTGATACCAATTGTCTTAGACATAAGAAGGTATCTAGTCAATTAGCAAGTATTTATCATGTACTTGCTTTGGACTAAGCATTGGGCAAAGTATCAGGGATACAAAGGTAGGTAAAAACCAATGCCTTCCTTCAAGGAGATCATAAATTAATTGGAGAGACTATATGCAAATAACTATGTATGTGCAAGCTATGTTCAAGATAACCTGTATAAAATCTGGGGATAAAAGTCCTAGAATTCAGGGGACTAAGAAAGTCTTCTTGGAAAAGAATTCAGAAATATGTATGTGTATCTATATACATATATATATATATAATATATATTTATATATGCATATATATGTATATTAGTTTCTCTAGAATTGGAATTAATTGTCCTTTAAATGTTTGATAGAATTCACTTGTGAATCCATTTGGTCCCAGAGATTTTTATTAGGAAGTTTATTGATGACTTAGTCAATTTTTTTTCCTGAATCAGGGTTATTTAAGTATTTAATTACCTCTTCTATTCTTCTGGGATAGTAAAGAGCTAGTAATTACTTCGTTATCTATAGTACTTTTAAGAAACATGTAATTTCCTTCCTTATCCCAATTTTTTTTTTAGGTTTTTGCAAGGCAATGGGGTTAAGTTACTTGCCAAGGCCACACGGCTAGGTAATTATTAAGTGTCTGAGGTCAGATTTGAACTCAGGTACTCCTGACTCTGGGGCTGTTGCTCTAGCCACGATGCCACCTAGCTGCCCCTCCTTATCCCTTTTAATGAGATCTATGTTTGCTTTTGATTTGACTGAGATCAGCATAACTGTCCCTGCTTTTTTCACTCCAGATGAAGCATAATCTTTTCTGCTCCAACCTTTTCCCTTTACTCTGTGTGAATCTCAGTGCCTCAGATGTGTTTCTTGTAAACAGCATGTTGTAGGATTCTGGTTTTGAATCCACTCTGCTATCCACTTCCTTTTTATGGAAGAAGTTCATCTCATTCACATTCATAGTTCTAATGACTAGCTCTTTATTACCCTCTATCCTATTTCTCCCCATTTGTACTTTTCTTCCTCCTTTCACACTTTCTCTCCTCCCCAGTGTTTTGCTTTTGAATACATCTCCCTTATGTTAATGAGAATTATTATTAATTTTTTAAATTTTAGTTAAAATCGTTTAATAGGAACATTCTTGGACAAGCATAAATAGCTTTGATTTTGAAGGTTAGAGCAACATACAACTGGGAGAGAATGCACAGGGACAGCTAGACTTGACAGTTTGTATCTCCTCCAGAGATCTTTATTTTAAAAAGATGACCACTTAGATAAATTGCCTCTTTTGAGCCCCATGCCATTTCTTAAAACCGTTGCCTTTCCACACCAAGGTATGAGATATTATTCTATTTACAGTTAAAAATATTTCTTTTTTTCCTCTTCAGTGTAGTGGAAATGCCCATAAATCAGTCAGTGGAATCCCTCCTTAACATAGATGTAGAACGGCTTTATTGATCTCTGGATTTGTCCAATCATTTCGGATGTCGTCCAGATGGTTATCAAAATCCACAAGGGTTTCATAGGACCTGTTGTCCAAGAGAGATGCCGAGATCCTCTGGGCTTCCGGCCAGTCTTCACAATAATCATAGTATGGATCTCTGCAGCGCCATTTGTTTTCATGATGCTCATACACATGAATAGTGGGTTCTATGCACTCCATTGTAAACTCCCCGTTGTCTACCATGATGAGTGCAGTGTCATTGAAGCCCTCTGCAATTCTAGGTTTGGACTGGCATCCTTTACATGTTCATTGGCTTGATAACAACCAGCAATCACATAGCTATTATCTTTGCACCAAGACTCAGTCCCCATCTGATGAGAAGATATGGACAAGGCAAATCCAAGCTGAGGGCCACCTCCAGCATGGGCGCCAGTGCCAGGGTGCCGTGGAAGAGCGGGATGCAGTCCACGAAGAGCGTGTGGTGCGGGGCTTCTCCCTCTCCGCCGCCTGGGTGGTCAGCTTGGCGCTGGGCATGGCGAGGCCTCCGGGCCCGGCCCCTCAGCGGCGCGGTGCCCTGCCACCTGCTCTGCCTACCGGGGCGGCCGCACGCCGGTCCCGGGGCCCAACAGCCGCCTGGAGCCTCCCCGGGGCCTGCCGCAAAGCGGCCAGCTAATGAGAATTATTTAAATCCCCAAGGGTCTCAAAATAAATGTGATATTAAAATGGTAATATCAGTATTGCATTTTAAAATATTTTTGTTTGTTTTGCTTAACAAACAATGGGGATTTAAACTTATTCTTTCACAATAATGATTTCATAATTTTTTTTTTGTTTTGAAAGGATTGGTATAATGCCTTTCCTACTATTTTTAAATTAAATGTTATCAATTAAAATACATTCAAGGTTAAATAAATAGGATACTTTAAAATGGTACATTATTATCTCTATATAGTGACATAATACAGGCATATTTCAATAATTCACTTAAACATTTAGTTTGTTGTTATCTAGTTATTTTTTTAATGATCTTCCATTTTTCATGATCCTTTTTGGGGTTTTCTTGGCAAACATGGTAGAGTGGTTTACCATTTCCTTCTCCAACTCATTTTGGGGGTGATTACACTGAAATAAACAGGTCAGGTAAATTGTCTAACTACTAAGTGTCTGAGATCAAATTTGAAATCAGGTCTTCTTGACTCCAGGCCTGGTGCACTATTTGTTGTGCCATCTAGGTAAAACATTTATTTAGTACATATAATGTATAAAACATTATTTGGTCAACTAATACAACCTATCTTTGGTCATTTTTAGGACTGGCAATTTGCCAATGTTTACTGTCTACCCTAATGTTTGTAGATTTATTTTGCTATGACTTTTGTTTTTTGAAGCAATGTTTAAAAACCAGCTATAGAACTGAATTTGCAAGTCATATGCTGTAATGTGATTTTACTGATTGCTACTTGCAGTTCATATAAAACTCTACATATATTTATAAGTCTCTCTGGGTAAATTTCATTTCATAATTAAGGGTATAACTTGTGGTTTTAATATTATAGTATTGTACTTTAAGAGCTTATTAATTTCTGCTATTTCTTGGATAGTACCTGAGATATCCTATATTAACATGAAAAGTTATAGATTATACTTTCGTACAGTTCAGATGTTTTATACACTAAAAAGGATACTCCTTTTATTAACATTCATGCCATTCCATGGTCTGGCATTTAGTGTTAAATCTGCATGTTATCTTTAAATGTATTATAAAGATATTCCTCACCAGTTAGAATCAGTAGAACTTCTTGACTAAAAATGAGCTTGAATAAACATCTACACATCAAGAACTACTGTTAGTATCTTCATTAATTAAATGCATGCAAATATGTATTTATAATGTAAGTATGTGTGTATATGTGTTTACATGTCATTTTATATCGTCTAGCTAGTAAGCTGGCATCTTTTGCAAGTCTCCTCTTTCTCCCTTTTCATGACAAGAATTTGAGAAGAAACTTTTATACAAATGGTGATTCAATTTTTTAAATTCTTTTTATTTTCATTTATTCATTCATTCATTCATTCAGTTATTTATCTATCTATTTATTTATTTAATCATTTCTTTATTTGTTTCTTTATTTATTGCTGATTCAGTTTTAATCCCTTGGAAATTGGCCTTAGTGCTCATCACTTGATCCAAACTGCTACTACTTAAATTACTTGTTACCAAATCCAGAGGTCTTTGAAAGGTTTTATACTTCTTGACCTTTCTTCAGCACTTAACCTAGGTGAATATCCTTTCTTATTATACGGCCTTTCCTTGACTTTTGGTGACACTGACTTTTTCAAAAGATGAACTTTCTATACAAGGAGTTTATGTGTCTCTTGGTTCTTTGATCCTCTCCTACTCTGTATCTGTGCAGGTTACCAAGTAGAATTCCCAAAACTCTGCCCTCAGTCCTTTCCTTTTCTATTCTCCTATGATATCATCATTTCTCATATCTCTAATTATCCTCATTATGCAAATGACTTCCAAATATATATTTTTTCCAGTCCTGACATCTCTACAGAGTTTGATTCTTATATTTATGATCATTTGCTGGAAGCATCTACCTAAATACATCATCACCATATCATATTCAGCATTACCAAAACTGAACTGATTATTACATTTGATGACATGTTCAGAATCCAGAAAGATCTTTTTAGGCTAGAACATTGTGCCTAATCTAAAATTGCATATAATTAAGATATATTTGTGTTTAAAAACCCTTCAGTTTCATAACTAAGATTATATTTTGTGTAAAAAATTCCAAATTCCTGGGATTTTTAAACTCACTGTGTTCTTTTGTAGAATCATAACTGAGCCCTCAGATTCTTGTAGAGTAGAGTAGTAGGAATTCTTATCTTAATTCTGAAAGGTATTAAGTGGAACAAATCATTAATAGGGAGACATATCCTAAGCTATCAAAAAATATTTTACTTGGGAGTCAGAATACAATAGAGTAAGGGCCTCAGTTTATTCATCTGTTATGGGGGATACAACAAATAAATTATGTGGTATGGTTGTGTTTTATTATTCAGCATAAATTTATTGTTGATAAAAGCCAGTATTCATGTGTATTTTTGTTTGCTTTGGTTAGGGAACCTGAGGTAGGAAGGTCCTTACTAGAGAATAAACTATTTCAGGGCAGAAACTAATATTTTATTTATTTTTGTATTCTCCTAGAAGATTGCATTATATTCACTAGAGCCCTTAAAAATAAAAACACTGGTGGTGGAAAATGCCATCCATATACAGAGAAAATATTATGGAGTTTGAGTACATTTTGAATGCTATTCATTCAGTCATTTATCTATTTATTTGTATTTTTTTCTCATGGTTAGATTTTTCTTGTTATAATTCTTATTTTACAATATGACTAATATGGAAATGTGTTTAACATGACTGTACACATATAACCTACATCATCAGATTGCATATTGTCTTGGGGAGGGGTGTCAGATGGGAAGGAGGGGAAAAAGTTTGAAAATCAAAATCTTACAAAAATGAATGTTGAAAACTATCTTTATATGTAATTGAAAAAATAAGATATTAAGAAAAAAATAAATGTTTCAAAATTATAAAGAACAAACTTCCTCCCAAAGAATAAATATAGGAAGATAACTTCTCTATTTCATTTACAGAAATGGGAATGGGGTCTAAATAATATGAGTTTTAATTTTTTATTTTTTCTAGATTATTTATTCTATCCTCATTTTTATTCTGTCTTTTATTTATAAGTTTTTATTTCTCATAAACATTTGATTTTTGTCCCCTCTGTCATTCTTTTTAATTTTATTGGATTGTTTAAGAATATAAATATTAGTTTTACTTTTCCCCTATATAAAATGTTTTCTTATTTTTTTCTTCTTTTCTGTAAAGATAATATGTTACTTTTTGGATATAAATTAAATTATTTTGGAAAAGTTTAAATGGTTTTAAAGAATGAAGAAAATATGTAACCCTTCATATGTTGGTAATACGATGCAAAAATACACTTAGTAGGATGTTTGTTGAATCTGATTGAATTTAATTCAGGAAAGAGTTATATTGATTAGTTATATCAGTTAAATCAGTTATTTTGATTATGCACCTCTATGGTATTGTTAATATTATTAAGTTATGAGTGAAAATTGAAAAAAGAAATGGTGGTCATGCAGGAGAATTATGAAAAGTTGATTGAAGAATGCAATTTTCTTAAAATTAAAATCGACAAGCTGTAAAAGTAAAGAAACTCTTTAAAAAGTAAAATAACCAACTGGAAAAAGGAAACACAAAGGCTAAGTAAAGAAAATAAAACCCTAAAAAACAAAATTAGAAAAATGAAAACTAACAACTCTATGAAACACCAAGATTCTATAAAAGAAAACCAAAGGCTGAAAAAAATAGAAGAAAATGTAAAGTTCCTCTTAGGAAAAATGACCAATTTGGAAAATAGATCCAGAAGAGATAATTTTAGAATAATTGGTCTCCCTGAAAGACATGATCAGAAAAAAAGAGCCTAGAGAATTTTATTCAACAAATTATCACAGAAAACAGCCTTAATGTCCTAGAAAAAGAAGACATAAAATAGTCCTTGAAAGAATCCATTTATCATCACCAAAAAGAGTTCCCAAAATAAACACTCCAAGGGATATGTCTGCTTTCTCAGCTAAAGGAGAAAATAACTGCAGTCAAAAAGAAGCAAATTAAATATGAGGGAGTCACAGTTAGGATTATGTAGGATTTATCAGCTTCAACATTAATCAGATGACCTGGAATGTGATATTCAATAGGGCAAATGAGCTTGGATTACAAATAACCAAGAATCAACTATTCTGAAAAATTCAGCATAATCTTTCAGGAGAAAAGATGGGGTTTCAGTGAAACTGATGACTATCAAACTTATTTAATAAAAAGACCAGAACTGTCTCTACAGTACATGGCACCTATAGGGAAATTGACCATATACCGGGGCATAAAAACCTTATTATTGTAAATTCAGAAAGGCAGAACTAATAAATGTATGCTTTAGGGGTGGCTAGGTGGCATAGTGGATAAAGCACCGGCCCTGGAGTCAGGAGTACCTGGGTTCAAATCCGGTCTCAGACACTTAATAATTACCTAGCTGTGTGGCCTTGGGCAAGCCACTTAACCCTGTTTGCCTTGCAAAAAAAAAAAACTAAAAAAATAAAATAAATGTATGCTTTTAATTTCATGATACAATAAAATTTGCATGGAAAAAAGGCCATGGAAAAATAAATCAAAAACTAATTGAAAACTAAATAACCTAATTTTAAAGAATGAATGGAACAAACAACAATTAAACATTGAGTGGATCATGGAAATAGTCAGCAATTTCTTCCAAGAGAATGACAACAGGGGCGGCTAGGTGGCACAGTGGTTAGAGCATCGACCTTGGAGTCAGGAGTACCTGGGTTCAATATGACCTCAGGCACTTAATAATTACCTAGCTGTGTGACCTTAGGCATGCCACTTAACCCTGTTGCCTTGAAAAATCTTAAAAAAAAAAAAGAAAATGACAACAATGAGACATACCCAAATTTATGGAATGTAACCAGAGAGTTTTTAGGGGAAAGTTTATATTTCTAAATGCTTATATGAATCAAATAGAAAAAAGGAGATCAATGACTTGGGCATGCAACTAAAGAAAAAAAGAACAAATAAAAACCATCAATTAAGTTACAAATTAGAAATTTCAAAAGCAAGAATACCATTGATCTAATAAATAAAACTAAGAATTGGTTTTATTTTAAAAATACCTATTAAAATAAATGAAATCTTTGCTTAATCTGAATTTACAAAAAGAAAGAAGAAATCAAATAACCAATATCAAAAATGAAGAGTGAACAAACTCAACACCAAGGAGAAGGAAGTTAGAGATCATCACTTGGAACTATTTTACCCAACTTTAGGTCAATAAATTTGACTACCTGAGTGAAATGATGAATATTTACAAAAATATGGATTATGTAGATTAACAGAAGAGGAAATAAAATACTTATTTTTTCCCAATTGATAATTCATTTTTCCATTTTCATGTTATGAAAGTTTTTCAACATTAATCCACAAGCAGATACATATTTATAAGTTACATATTTTCCTTTCACCTTCCCTTCCCACCACTCCTCCCCTCAGCAGCAAACAGCCTGGTGAATATTGTAGATTTATGTTTACCATGTTTACAGATTAGTCATTTACATAAACTGGTGCTAAGTGAAAGGAGTAGAACAAAAAAAAAGCATTTTATACATTTCCAAGGACATTGTGTGTTGATCAACTATGATGGATATAGCTCCCCCCAACCATTCAGAAATCTAGGACAACCTGGGGTGACCTATTATAGAAAATGCCATCCACATCCAAAAGGGGAAAAAACACACAGATGCTGTATGAATATCATGCTATACAACTTCTCTTATGTTTTTCATTCCTATCTCATGATTTTCTTTCTTTTTCCCTAGTTATTCTTGCATAAAATGACTAATATGTAAATGTGTTCAACACAAATGTATATATGTTTGATCAGAATGTTTGCTACCAAGGGGAGAGAGGAGGGAAGGAAAGATGGTAGAAAAATGTGTAACTTATACATATTCAAATGAATGAATGAATGTTAAAAGACAAATATGGCATGTAATTGGAAAAATAAAATGAAATATCAATTTAAATCAAATAAAAAAATCCATTTTTGGTCTGGAAAAATAGGATCAGATCTGAACAGAAAACTTGATCTTCAAACTGAAGGCTCAAGAGATGCATAAAAAGGTAAAAGGAAAAGAAAAAAAGGTTAGTAAAGAAGATTACATTATCTGCATTCCTAGATAGGCAGACATTTGTAACTTTTAAGAAATGTATTTCTCCTAGGCAGTTGAAAGGAGCATACTTAGGTGAGTTTCTTGGTATAAACTGATTAGAATATGATGATACTTTAGATCATGAGAAATGCATTTCTTTTGGGACATTTGAAGGGTCTATATTTGGGCAGAGGGCATGGTTATAAATTATGTTATGATTATGTTTATGGCTCTTGAGAAAAATTTTTGTAATAGGATAGTTGAAGGGAGTGTACTCAGACAAAGAGTATAGGTGTGAAATGATGCTGAGGTGATAATGCTTATATATCAATCAGTCTATCCTGTACCATAACTGCACTTCATCAGGACAGATTATAGGAGTAATCTTTGACAAAGGATGTAGATATAAGGCAGGAATTAATAACAACAGGGTTATATAACAGCAGGATTATACTGGAAGAATTAGGTAGGCAAAGGCATCAGAGAACAAATAAGACCATATAAAGAGGGCACAAAAGACTTATAGTAAAGGGAAAGAAAGGAGGATGTGAACACTGAGTAAATTTTACTCTCAACAAATTTGGCTCAAATAGGGAATAACATACATTTCCAATTGGATTGAGAAATTTCTCCTACCCTACAGAGAAGTAGGATGGGAAAGGGGAAAGAAAGGGGAAAAAAGGCTTGATAAAAGGGAGGGGAGAAAAATAAAAGTATAGAAAAAAGTAAAAGAGAAAAGGGAGAAAAAAGGGGAAGAGAGTTTATAGAACAGAAGGCAGATTGAGAGAGAGGCAACAGTCATAAACAAAAACGAGGGGGCCCTGGAGTCAGGAGTACCTGGGTTCACATCTCAGACAGTTAATAATTATCTAGCTGTGTGGCCTTGGGCAAGCCACTTAACCCCATTTGCCTTGCAAAAACCTAAGGAAAAACACTGGTGAGGGAGGATAAGGGCAAAGGATGGGAGAAAGGTATAAAAGGGGGGAAAGATAGGATAGAGGGATATACTGAATTAGTAATCATAACTTTGAAGGTGAATGGAATGAACTCTCCCATAAAATGGAAGCAGATAACAGAGTGGATTAAAAACCAGAATCCTTCAATATGTTGCTTAAAAGAAACATATCTGAAGCAGAGAGAGATATACACAGTTAAGGAGAAAGGCCAGAGCAGAATATGTTATACTTCAACTGAAGTTAAAAAAAAAATAAGCAGGGGGTGGAAATCCTGATCTCAGATAAATATTAAACATATATGCTCCAGAAATAAAATTCAATAAACCATTTTTCCTAGGCTTGGATCAGATTTTAACTATTAAAACAGAGGACTCAGTTTTTCAAAATTTAATCTTCTGTGAACTATTTAGAGAGTATTTTTCCTCGTAGACTTCTAAGTCTGTGCTCTATTTGAAAGTTTTTCAGACTACCCAGGCTCATTTCATAAATTTTAATTTAAGGTAGCACATAGAGTGACTCTTTTTATTTTTTATTTATTTTTGTTTTTTTGCAAGACAAGATTGAGTGACTTGCCCAAGGTCACACAGCTAGATAATTAAGTATCTGAGGCCTGATTTGAGCTTAAATCTTCCTGACTCCAGGACTGGTGCTCTATCCACTGCTCCACCTAGTTGCCCTGAGTGAGTCTTTTTAAATATTCTGTAGCAGCAAAATTCTGCATAGCGACCAGGTGCATAATTTCAGATAGTAGTAATATAAAAGGTTACCATTATATCAAAGTGTGGGTGGTGTCTGCCAACTAAATTGATGGCACACTCAGGTATACTTAGGTGTCCTTACAACAGACTGAATTTAGTCTCAGGGTATCAACATCTTGAAAGTGTTCGCAGGACTAGAAGTTCTACAGCATCACAGAAATAATTAAGCTTAGCACCTGCTTTGCAAGCAGTTCTCTTTTAAGTAATTAAAATAAGAAATGACCAACTTCTAATACCTAGCAACTACACCTCTGGAGCATTCTTCTTTGTCTAATAGACCCTATGTTCCCTACACCCTGTTTCCAGACAGTGGCCTTGCCATCTCTGTCATCTTTCCATATGCCTCAGAGTCTTCACCCTTCTACTCTTCTCACATTAAATTTTATTATTTTTTTTAACGTGACTTGTGGTGTTTCACTCCTCCTTAATGCATTTTGAACTAATTTCCTTATGTGGAAAAAATTCTAGTTACAGCTTTGCCTTTCATTTCCTCTTTCTGGCTACTTTCCATTCTTCTACCTTAAAGAGCAAAGTGATTCACTGGGGAAGAGAATTGCCGACTAAACAAACAACAGAATTTGTGAACTTCCTTCTATAGCAGCCATTCACAATGCTAAGCTCTGGGGAAGCAAACTCAAAGCAAAACAAACAAACAAAAGCAAAAACAAAAAGTTCATCTTCTCAGGGAGCTTATATTCCAAAAGGGGAGTATTAAGCAATTAAGCAATATCATATTCATTCAGATTTGCCAGAACATGACTTTAGAGGAGAAGGTAGTCAGAGTGCAGGGGAAGAAAATATAGATGGGTACTGAAACAGAACTTCTTTAGATGCTAGTGCTTCTACTGGGTTTTGAAGGAACCTAAGGGATGGTGTTCTAGGCAGGAAAGACAACCAGTGCTGTTGTGCTGTTCAGTTGTTCAACTTTATCTTGACTCTATGACCTGGTACATCATGTCCTGCCATCACTTTTCAAGGTGATTTCTTGGCAATGACTTTGGAGTGGTTAGCTGTTTCCTTCTCTGGTGGATTAAAGCCTGGGTCACATACTTAATAAATGACTGAAGCCATGTTTGAGCTCAGTTCTTCCTCATTCCAGACCCAGATCTCTATCCACTGCACCACCCAATGTCCTACTCTAAAGATTATAGGGGAGAATACTATGTGAGAAGACTAAAAAGAGAGGAAGGGTGAATTTGGGAAGAAAATCAAATTCCACATCTTCTGTTTGCCTCATAGAATGTACCTTGCATGTGTGAATTATAGTTTCCCTTTGGCTAAAAGAAAACAACAAAGTTAGTTTTATAAAAATGAACCTTAATTCTCTAGGGTCTTACCAGAATGGCATCCTTACAAATGCCAACATTGACCCAACATTTGGGGGAATTTTTAATACAATTTAGACAAAAAACTTTACGGAGCCAACCAATGATATTTCACATATATGACATGGTTTTACAAACACAATTCTCTCAAATCTCATATTTACTGAAAATTCCTATTGACAAGAATTCCACCTATGCTGAAGAGTAAATGTTTACAAACAACAATAGGATTTTCTCTCTACTCATCCAGGATGTCTGTTATCTTAAAGTTTGTTGCTCAAGGTACTAACTGTGATAACCAGATAGATATTATCATAGGTGAAGTCAACATTGCAGGAGACAGGTTTTACATAGCAGACTAGAAATTTATTAATACTTAGTTAAAGGTTAAGAGAGACTAACTAATCAAAAATATATTGCTTATTAAGAACTATTAATTCCATCTTAAAGAATATCACATTAGACACATGTAAACAGATGCTTAGTAAAATAACCCTCAAGTTAAATTGGGTTCTGCTCTTTCTATACTGGATTAATTCCTTTTTATCTCAAGAAAAGCCTAAGAAACTAGCTGTTTCTTCAACGTTTTCATTTAAACTGCTAATTTCTGTGATTGTTTCATCTTGAGGATTTACTGATTGTCTCAAATTTCCACACTTCCATACTGACAAAAGCAGTTTTATAAAGGATATTTTGTTTTAATGTCACGGAAATTAATGCATTTTGTCCACACCTTACACTGTGGCTATGGAATAAATAGCTGGAGTCTTCAGAAAGGTACTTCCAAAGTGTCGATTCATTGGAAAAAGGATTATAAAACTAGGAGTGTGTATCTCCAAACATTCAAATCTGCTTATTTATGACTAAATTGTTTTTCTTCAAAGTGTTAGCCATTTCTTATTAAGAAGAAATGATTACTACTACTACACATCTACTTTGTATCCCAGGAGATGCCAAAATTAAAAACCCTTAAGCAATAGCCAGAAGACACCCTTTTTAATCTTTGTGAATTGGAAAGATACCTTTCATGGAAAGCTCTTAGTTTTATAATTAGTATGACTTATTGCTTTTCTTGCCCTACAGTCCCACTTTACAGTCATAGTGAGGGATAATAATGTCATATACACAGATTAAGAATTTAATCTGCTTGTTTACTTCCATACTCTAGTCCCTTAGCAAATGTTATCTTTGACCCTATTCTGAATTTGATTGTTTGTATCTCATTTGCAGTGTCCAATATGGCAATAATCATTGCTATTCTGAGATGGCAATAATCTTATTATTAGAGTAGAGAAGAAGCATTTGCTACCCAATGACCTTGGCTAAGTAGTTTTGCTTATAAATCAAAAATGTGTACATTTTATGGTAGGAGTAGGAAAAAAAGTTCTACTCTATTTAAAGTACAGTATTTGAGAAACTATATTTCTAAAACACACATACACACACACACACACACACACACACACACACACACACACACACAGATTTAGATTTTTTGATATTGCAAAAGAACCCTGACCTTTAGGAGTCAAATTCACTACTATGTTCATACTAAATGTTTCTAGAACATTTAAATAAAGATGATTCAATTTCATAAACATGCAAAGGATTTCCAAATAATCTTTCAGATAAATAACTTTGTTTTCTTATCATAGAAAGAGCAGGAATGACCTTAAAAGATAGACCAGATCATAGAGCAAGAAAGAAAACATAGGTCAAAAAATAATGATAGCAAGAAGAAAAAAGAAACCGCAGAGGTTATATATTCTGAATGAATTTTCCTTAATATACTTGTTATTTTCAAGTCAGTTTATAGGCTTCCAATAATAGTTGATTATAATAAGTGAAAACTGTTACTAATCCCTACCTCCTACAGTCTGTTCACTCTTAACATGAGATTTGTTCATATCCCCTCTGCTTCATTTGTAAATAAGATAATACAGAACCATGGGAACTACTACTGTGGGTTTATTGAACTATCCACTCACTCCCCTCCCCACACATACAGTAATACTTAAAAAAATAGCTTCCTTCCACATTTGACTATATGGACCAGGGATCTGACTCCATGTGAGCAATTTATTTTATGTTCTTCTCTTATATTTTATTTTTTCCTTAAGGATATTTCTTTCTCAACACATTCAATTTTGATCAATGTATATATAGCATGTCATCAATGTATAGCAGTAAGACCAAGTCCAGTCTATCATGTTTTCCTACTTCCTATATTTCCTATGTATCACAACCCCTCTTTTTTATTGGGTTATTGGCATATTGAAATTTCAAGTGACTAAAATTTCATATTTGAGCACAATGCAGGGAAGGTGGTAGCTGGGGTAGTGTTATTGTTGTTCTTGGTTATTTCTGTAACTTATTCGCAAGCTATGGTCATAATGTAATATGAAAAAAAAATTGCTTAGTCTGATAAATATATTACTTTGGGCCAAACTTATTTGAGTCAAAACTGGATTACAAAAAAAAAAAAACACAAGAGATTATTTCTTAGTAATCTAATACTAGATAGCGTCAGATGCCAAAACGGATAAAATGAATTGGAGCTGCTTTTCTTATCTCTAGGAGCAAATCCAGAATCCTAAGGTCCAAAGTTGTTTTGCTTTCATTTGATCTTTCTTTGCATGCTGAGAGAGAATAAAGAATTAGTTTAGGAATGAGTAGGTATTAAAAATCTTACTAGGTGTTTTTTTTTTTTCCTTCAAAGAGAAAAAATTGAAAAGAAGAAAAGATAAGGCATTTTAGAACACTTATAGAACCAAAGATATCAGAAATTTTATTTTAATAGAAATTCTTGGACTTGCATATGTATGGATTGAAAAATCATACTTGTGTTTTTCGTATTTCCAACCACCCAGCCCCGATTAGGACACTAGAATGGTAACAGAGAATCCCAAGCATCATCATTATTATTTAGCAAGACTTCCTATTACACTGTTCTTTGGAATTGCTCTTATTAGTTATTCATGCGGTTGAACAGCCTCTCGGTGTTCTGCACCTCCCAGCCATTCTGGTCTTCATGAGACTTCTTCAGTCCAACTCTTAACATCTTTAATTCCCTGGGCAGTTCTTTCTCTCTGCTCTTCAGAATGAGGTAGTTGATATTGGCCCCCAAAGCATCTGGAGTCCAAAGACATTTTTCTTTTTGTCTCTTTTCTTTCTAATCTGGTTCTCCCTTTCCCACAAGAAGGGGAATATTTTTTTCTGGCAGGTCTCTATGTCTGTGTGCTTTGCAGTAGCCTCCCTGTTGCTTTGGGGTGGACTCACCAAGCTGGCTGCCACCTTTTTCACTATTATAGGCTCTTCATTTCAATTCTCTCTGCTCTTGCTGACACCATCAATTCTGTTTTTATTATCCCTCAAATCTTTTTTTTTCTTCTGTCTTTCTTCCTGTGCTTTCCCTCTCACTAAGTCTATAGCACTAAGGGAAAGAATCAAACATGATACTTGTGTATATCTGCAATTAAAGGCAATGCTAATTATACGGAAGAGTGCCACAGTGACATTTTATTAGAATGATTAAAGGGAGTGAAATGTGGGGAATAAAATGGACTCACATGGAGGCCTTTGGCCCAGTAGAGTCCAGCTCTTTATTGATTTACCAAAGTAATTATAACAGTAAACATCCGTCATGACCCACAAATGCCTATGTTATTCCTAAATGGAAACCACTAATTGTTCCTAATTATGGAACATCTTATCTACTGTGTACACAGATTACTACTAAACACACAGAAATCATTTTTACTTTACTGGGTATTTTGCAGGCATTTATATTTACTTCCTTTTGCAGCAACCTTTGAAAATGATCATTGTTGGAATGTTGGTGCTAAGAACCTCTACTGGATTGGAAAGCCCAGTTGACTAAAAGTCAGAAAATCTGGGTTCAAGTTTTGGTTCTGTGGCATTCTAGTTTGAAATCAGGAAGTTGGAAGAAGCCTTTGAGACAAATAGTCTCAAGTAAATGACATGAATAACTTCAATACCATCTCTTACAGATTAGGAAACCAAAGCTAAAAGAGTTGAAATGACTTATTTTTCTTCTCTCCATTCACACAGTCAACACTCTAATTCAGGATCTCATTTCACCTGGACTCTTGTTTCCTTGGCTCAAATCTCTCCTTATTTCAGTTCATTCTTCTTTCACAGCCAAAGGGATTCTCCTCACATGCAGATCTGATCATGTCATCTATCCTCTATTCAGTGAGCTCCATTGGCTCCCTATTACCTCCATGAGCAAATATAAAAGTCCATCACTACTTGGTTTCTTTCTACCTTTCCATCTTCTTGCTACTTACTCCCCCTACATTCATTCTACAATTCATCTACACTAACCTCCTTCCTGTTTCTCTTACACAAAACTCCATCTCCCAACTTTTGTGCTGGATATTTTCCAAGTCTAGGATACTTTGTTTCCTCACTTCTGACTCCTGGTTTATCTTTCATTCAAGAAATAGTACATATTTCACAATCATTTGTGGAAGGAATATTTTTCTATGACAGTAACAACTATGAAAGATGAGATGAGATGGGGTCCAGAGCTGTGGACTCTTCCTATAAAACAGTAAAGCTATATTGTTTAAAATGTAATTTCCTATCTGGGCCACTAATATATTGCAGAGCTGTGAACTCATCCAACCTTTCTGGAGAGCAATTTGGAATTACACTCAAAGGGCAATAAAAATGTGCATACCCTTTGATCCAGCAATACCATTATTGGATCTATACCCTGAAGAGATCATGAAAAAGGGTAAAAATATAACTTGTACAAAAATATTCATAGCAGCCCTGTTTGTGGTGGCAAAGAATTGGAAATTCAGCGAATGTCCATCAATTGGGGAGTGGCTGAACAAATTATGGTATATGTATGTTATGGAACATTATTGTTCTATTAGAAACCAGGAGGGATGGGAATTTAGTGAAGCCTGGAAGGATTTGGATGAACTGATGCAGAGCAAGATGAGCAGAACCAGAAGAACATTGTATTCCTTAACAGTAATATGGGGGTGATGATCAGCCTTAATGGACTTGCTCATTTCATCAGTTCAATAATTAGGGACAATTTTAGGGTATCTGCATTGGAGAATACTATCGGTATCCAAAGAATTGTGAAGTTTATTTATTTATTTATTCATTTGTTTGTTTTGTTTTTAAAGATTTTATTTATTCTGAGTTTTACAATTTTTCTCCTAATCTTGCTTCCCTCCCCCCACCTCCCACAGAAGGCAATTTGCCAATCTTTACATTGTTTCCATGGTGTATACATTGAACCAAATTGAGTGTGATGGGAGAGAAATCATATCCTTAAGGAAGAAACATAAAGTATAACAGATAGTAAGATCAGACAATAAGATATCAGTTTCCCCCCCCCTAAATTAAAGGTAATAGTCCTTGGTCTTTGTTCAAACTAGAATTGTGGAGTTTAAATAAAGATCAAACACTATTACTTTTATTTTTTTAAAAAACTATCTTATTTTGTAATTTTCCTAATCTCTTATATTTTTTCCTTAAGGATATGATTTCTCTCTCAACACGTTCATTCAATTTTGATCAATGTATAGCATAGAAACAATGTAAAGACTCTCAGACTGCCTTCTGTGGGGGATAGGGAAGTGAGATTGGGGGAAAATTGTAAAATTCAACAAAACAATTAAAAAATTATTAAATTAAATTAAAATGAGACTAAAAAAGAAAAAATGTAAGTTCCTTAGGAAAACGCTATATTTAGGGAATATTACTTTAGGGGGATTTCACTTAATGGAGTGTCCTTATTTGTACTTCTATGATATTTTTCAAAAATCTTGAGGACCACCGAACTAGAGAATTGGTTGAATGGATGAAACATCCATGGCTTCAGTTTAGAAAGTTAGACATTACTTAGTTATATTGTGGTAGTGAAATGAGATGAAATATAATACTAATAATGATTTTTTACTTCTTATCACCACATTAATTATGACTATTATCTTGTATGTATTCAGGCCAAGTGTCCATTACCAATGTGAAATAAGTGATTGAGATATTTTCTGTTACAATCTATTCAAATCCCTCTGGAGGCCATTGTACTATTTAATTAGCTAGATGTCAGTAATATAAGACATACGAAACTGATGAGGTTTGTTTAAGAACTGAATTTCCTAAAATGAAGACATTATTTCTGACTTCACCAAGATAGTTACTATTTGTAAAGTAAATAGTGGTCTTAATGGAATGGTAATTAGTTTGTTACTGGTTAGTTACAAAAGATGTGATTTGAGTGATACCTACTGAAACATATAAAAATACAAGAATGATTAATATAGCAGCTTCCTTTCTCTGTTCTCTCTTATTATGTAGAGTAAAAATAAAAACCTGATGTACATTGTTTTACAGTTTTCAAAGTATTTTATATTTATCTCCTTTGAGTCACATATACATTGCTTTACTAATATACATTGCTTTACAGTTTTCAAAGTATTTTTATATTCATCTCCTTTGAGCCACATAGCAACATTCTGAGTTTATCTTACAGATATTATAATCCTGACTCACTTAATGTGGTGAAGGATAACAGAGAGATTTTTTGGGGGTTGGATGTACAGGTGGAATCAGAAGGCTGAGGCTTATTGAACCTATTTAAACATCATGATTGGTTTATTTTAGCTGAATTGTTCTCTCACAGTGCCCACCTCAATTCAATATGGCTTCTACCCTGGCAACAATGAAAGAAGAAAGATAATTAAACTGAAATGGGAGAGCTGTGAGGGCCTTGCTATTGTCCTTGATATGGTGGCAATGTCTGATCCATGTAATAATGATGCTGCCAGATGCCATTTTCCCTCAATACTCTACCCTCTCACCCATGTTCTTCTGTGACCTCACTTATGTGAGATTGAAATTCTTCAGCAGGCCCATCCTCTGCAGCTCAGCCATGGACATCTGGATCCCCAAGATCTTTGTCCTAGCTATCATAGCTGACCACTCACTCTTCCCTCCATTTCTGCATCCAGCTGAGCCCTCTTCCTAGGTCCTACTCATGGAGTGACTATGGATACTCTTGGCTATGAGTATAGGAACATCCTGCAGGAGCTACTGGTCAAGCCAAGTGCCTAGATTCTTCATCGCCCTTTCCTGGAGCTTCTCTTGAATTCTGTACTACATTTATGCCTCTAGTAAGCTTATATTCATCTTATTCATTCATTAGTTTTACATTCATTCCTTTTGAATAACTACCCTAAAAATCCTGCCAATTCAATTCCATCATAGAAACGGTTATTAAGCACCTACAATATACAAGATACTCTGTTAAGCAAAAAAAAAAAATTATTGAGTTTTTTTATATGTAAGCACTCTATGAGATCTCATAAATGCTCTGAGGGATGTAAAGATATAATGAGACAAATCTCTTGATCTTGAAGTTAATTTGGTTATACAATTATTCAAATATCTCATAATTATATATGTATATATGAATTATGTATATACTCTATTTCATGACCTTGCTTATTTGTATTTATATTCATATGTAGTGGCATCTAGAATAATGTAAAGAATACTAGACAAAGAGAAAGAAGAGTAGGGTTCTAGTTGAAACTGAAAATATTTGTGTGACTAGGTGAATCAATTAACTTCCCCATCTTGACCTAGTTTCCTCATTTATAAGATGAAGATAATACAATTTATAGTTTCCACCTAAAGAACAGATGTCATCCCATTTGAGAAACTTATTACTGTCAATGATTCCAAAATGTTTGTTGCTGTAAAATCATCTCTTTAACAAAGAGATCATTTGATTAAGGCCACATGAGGAGGAATTGAAGCATTGAACTCTAGGGACAATTAAAATTGTAAATGGGTAATGGTGGTTGTCAAGAAGTAGTGAGTTACCTACTCTGACTTGTCCAAGAAAAGAGGTATGGAAGAAATCAGAGAGAACAATGGACTAGAAAAGGAATACAAGCTTCATATCTCAAACAAGAGAATCACACAGTCTCCCAAGCAGAATGTCGATATCTATCCCTGGCAGTAAAAGGAGAACCAGAAGCATCTCACCTATGGGATAAATACTTAAAGGAACAATAGGACAAGAGACAACAGAACAAGAGTCAGATATAATAAGAGGTGAAAGGATTGTTATTTTGCTTGCTGGAATGAAGACTCACATAAGGAAAGCACCCCACACTGGTGTATACATCCAAGGCCAGGTGAAGAAGGTGCTTTATAAATTCCAAAGGCCACTAGAAATGCCAGGCTTTATGACTATCATTATTGCTCTTCAGAGGATTGTTGAACAGGACTGGGATTGGATTTATACTCTCAACCTCCTCCGGTTTTAGGCTAAGTTGCTCCCTTTGGTGAAGAAATTCCTCAGCTTCTATCCTTCATGAGGGTCATTGAGACAAGGTCAAGTAACAGGAAATGGTCAGTTATGGCAAGGGCAGAAAGTCAGGATGGAGCCAGGGGATGAGTCTTTCTCTGCAAAAGTGTCCTTTTCAAATTCTGGCATTGTGAATCACCAGTATTGGTGCCCTAGGCATGTCCCTGCCTCCCTGAGCCTCAGTTTTCTCATCTATAAAATGAGTGACTGGTAACAATGATGTCTTGGGATCTAAGGGATTCTAAATTCTTTCTAAATCCTATGACTCAGCACAGTCACTTAATAAAGGCTTTTTGGAATGAACACACCAAGTCTTACCATCACAAAGAACTGCCTTGCCTTGCCTAGAGGACTTTTGACAGCTATTCATTGCAACAACAGGTGAGTTGATTTGTGTGATAGGTTATGCAGAGAGAATGATTTAATTGCACTCTTTCATGGGTCTATTGATTTTTACATTGGAAAAAGAAGGCTACATTTATTTGTTTGTTTCATCTTTCCTTCTTTGTTTTTGAGAGCTAGAAGGATTAGGGAATCTACCTCCATCTAAAAAGACAGTCATATACTCTATTATAGGACTGTTTCCAGTATAGGAACAAATTAACTACCCCCTCACATGGTAATATACAGAGCATAATTTTTTTTCCAGAAATCATCCCTAATTCCTCTTAATTCTAGTGTGTTTCTCTGTTAATCAACTCCTATTTATCCTGTATTATTTATGTGTTGTCTCCACCATTAGATAGTAAACTCTTTGAGGGCAGGGATTGTCTTTTGTCTCTTTTTGTAGCCCTCTTGCCTAGTACAATGTCTGGTAAATAGTAATCAATTGATACATGGTTTTTGGTTGATGGATGTATGAATAACATTGTTTTGCTACTGAGTATGAAGATATTTAAAAAGTTGCAGACTGTTTAAATTTTACAGTTGATACCAGTAACATGAACTTGTCTAATTTACTTTAGGATTTTACTTTGCTTAAACACTTGCCCATTATCAGAGGTATATTTATTGTTGTAAAATTGCATTTCTCCCTTTTAGTAAGGTTTTAACCTAAGATAAATGAAATAGTTACCAGACATTTATTAAGCCCTTGCAATGGCCAATTACTACTGTTCTAGGCATGAGAGATACAAAGCCAAAAGTGACAATCCATGCCCTTGGGGAGCATTACATCATTTTAGTTTTCATTATCTTTTCATTTGAACAATAATTTCTGTAGCTTTAGCATTTTTTTCAATCTGCACCTTTCTTCCTGGTTATAGATTTTGAAATCTTCATTAATCTGATGTTTATTTTGAGCACATTAATTTGATGTTATGCAAGATGGCCATATTTGTAAAACAACATCTTTTTTTTTCCTGCAAGCACAAAGAATGCTCTTGTCTTCAGGATTTAATTGTAGCTAAATTTGTTAACTGAAATTATATATTCAATTTTAGACCTTTAATTCACATCAATATTTACTGAATTTGTAATTCTTTAATGTGGCTACAGTCTTCATCAGTGTAGATTTCAACTCATTTATTAATTAGTAGCAAGTAATCAATAATTATTGTGATCAAAATATCGATCTGCCATTGAGTCTTTCCAGATTTAGATAGAGGGAGGCCTTGGATAACAGATATAGTCCATCATCGAGCACATACTGTATATCTTTCTAGCTTGACAAAACCCGCCCGAGGCAATCTTTGAGAATCCAGGGTCAATTTTGTATACTATAATGTGAAATAGAATTATAGTTAAAGAAAACACTAAATAACAAACATATAATGACTTCATTCTGTCATTCAATTGGAGTTTCAAGAGATCTGGATTCATGTCCTGCCTATGTGACCTTGGGCCATTTACCTGATCCCAGTTTTCCCATCTATAATATATGGATAAGACTGTCTGCCATATAAAGTTGTTATGACATACTATCAAATGTGATGGTGAGTTAAAGTAAATTTATAAATTGTAAAGTTTTATATGAAAAGTAAATTTATGTTATGATTATTATATTAATATTATTCTTATTGTTAATTATGTCTAGAAACATTAACACAATAAGAAAGAAAAAATTTGCTCTGAAATGCTATAGGTTCTCTGAAAAGCTATAGCTTCTTCTATACAAAGCTACTTGCCATATCTGTTGTTCCTAGTCTGCTTACTGGTAAGAGGAGTTTCCTGAATCATAGCACCTGTTTTCTGTTAATTTTTATAGCTCATTTCAAATGTTCTTATTTTGTATTTACCCACTAAATCTTAGAGGAAAGAGAGAGAGGGAGGGAGAGAGAGAGAGAGAGAGAGAGAGAGAGAGAGAGAGAGAGAGAGAGAGAGAGAGAGAGAGAGAGAGAGAGAGAGAGAGAGAGAGAAGGAAAAAATGAGAAATTTTCATATTGTAGGGAAATGAACTAAAGTGTTTTTTAATTATTATTGATTTTTTATTTGACTTTTAAATGAATGCATTCTAAGTAACATATCCCTTGCCTAGCTTGGTATGCATTATTACTTAGAAGAACAAGTTCTTTCTTGAGGTAGGTTGGTACAGAGGGGGAAAAAACTACCTACAGTGTAAGAGGTTCGGTTTGATTTTATTATTTATTTGACCATGGTAAGTCACTTAACTTTCTTGGTTTCAGTTTCTTCATTTTTAAAATGCAGAGTGAGGACACTATTGCTTCTTGTGTGCTTCCCTGTAAAGTTTTGTATATGTTATCTATTAGATCATTTTTAAAATGTGTAAAGAAAATAATATGCCCATTTATGTGTGTGTTTTGTTTTGTTTTCTTAATATTAATATTAAAAACACATATAACCTTTCTGGGTAAAAATTTCTACATATGCAAAATAAAGAAGTTGTTCTAGAGACCTTTGAAGGTCCCATCCAGTTTTAAATCTATCTTATAAAACTCAACTTCATGTAGTAAATGACTTCTATAAATATGACAACTGTTACTAAACTCAGCTTTCTTACTATAGACAATGTATTTTGCAGTAGATTCAATTCATTTATCTTTAGAAGGTTTGAGAGATCTTTTGACCAATCTAAAAATCTAAATCTAAGTTGTTGGTCTCACCAACTCTTACAGACCCTTGACTGTGTTGTGGAATGCTTGTAATATGTCTGGGTTTGAATACTTCATGCTGACAAAATTCTAACCCCTTCAAGTGAAATGAGAGAATTCTGCCAAGATATGCAGACACATTCACTAGGAGTCACATTTGACTTTGCAAACTCTCAATTCTGATTTTATACATATCATTGTGTATAGAAGCAGGGAACTCAGAGAAGGGAAGAGATTTTCTTCTGTATTGGACTGCCATCTGGTATTAACTGTCAGACATTGCTGAATGAGATGATGGAAGTCCACTTCAAGAAGCACCAATGAGGGGCGGCTAGGTAGTGTAGTGGATAAAGCACTGGCCATGGAGTCAGGAGTACCTGGGTTCAAATCCGGTCTCAGACACTTAATAATTACCCAGCTGTGTGGCCTTGGGCAAGCCACTTAACCCCATTTGCCTTGCAAAAAACTAAAAAAAAAAGCACCAATGAATTGTTTATGCCAAGCCTTTTGCCAGGCATTGGGGGTAAAATGGGGATAGAAAAATGAATCAGTCCTGCCTTCCAGGAGCTTAGGACTGGCTCCATTGGGACTTGGGGAGCTCTTACTCACTAGAGTTCTTGAAGGAAGGATTAAGCACGTGTTTCTCACTTGTTTTGGATGGATTACTTCAGAACCTGGTTTGGACTGCACAGCTCCTAGAGTCCTTGATTCTAATGAGCCATGACCATTAGGCATGGTGTGTGTTCCTTTTATTAGTCCTTAGCAATGGCTACCTGCACTTAATTTATAAGAAAGAAATACTTTCCATTTTTTTCCCCAGCAACTCTCCTAACATCTTTTATATAGCAAAGATTTCATGTTTTTGATTGAAAAGAAAATGAACAAATGGAGGCAGTGCTTTGAATAGTGTAGAATAAGGCAGGGAGCCAACTCATTTCTTTTCCCGAAGGGTCTGAAACCCTTTTGATGTCATTAGTTTATTTGAATCTCTTATGAATAAGCATTCAACATTTCTTCCCCCTACCAATAGGGATAACACTATCTGATTAGCCTGAGGTCTTGGTTAGAAAGAGCTGAATGAAGAAATAGTTTAAACAACAACTAGCAAACATTTCCTTTGAACAGTACAGATAAGTAATAGAGAGGAAAGCAGACATATGGACAATTCTGTCTTCTGGAAGCATCTATATTAATTCCCTGAAGGTACTTTTGATTTGGTAAAAATGGAAAGTTTTTTTCTAAAAAATATATATTTCAAAAGATGGAGAGCAATGTAAAAATAAAATCCACACTTCCCTTTTATGGTAGGTAAAGAGGGTTTTTTATGTTAACTACATAAGAAAAGTTCTCCTTAACCCACCCCAGGACAAGTCCCTTTTTCACATTAATTAGGCAAATTGACAGATGGCTTCATAAATTCTCCCAATTATTCTGGTAAATATGGGATGTGAAGGATGATTATGATCCAGTCATTTCCATTTCCTATGTGCTGAACAGTCCTTTGACAAGATTGAATGGGATATCTTCAATGTGCCCTTGGGCAGGCATCTGTCTTTAGAATAAAGTGTTTAATTACACACACACACACACACACACACACACACAGACATATACACAGACAGACACACATATGTACATATATATATTAAAAAAACACTCTTAATCTGTGTAGTTAGAACTATACTATGCCTTGCTATTGGTTTAAAAGAGGTTGACTTTATGCATAGTCTTCTACATTTTATTATTTAAAGGATTCACAAAAGAATCCCCTTCCTATCTAAAATAGTTCTCCCATAGAACCACCAGACTGCCATTATAAGAGGTCTCAGCCACTAGAAAAAAATATTTGAGTTCTACAGCAGTAGCCCCCTCCACCTGTATCACGACAATCTAAATTGCATTCAATTTCCATATAGCTTCAAATGAAATGCATTAAGAGTGCTGGGGTTATGGTTAGAGGACTGAATTTAATTCTGACTGTATTTTATTGCTTCTATGATTCTGGTCAAAATCTTACATTTCTATGTGACTCAGTTTCTTCTTCAGTAAAATGTAGGACTTGATTTAGTTCTAAGGTACCCTCTAGCTCTATCTATGATTCTATGACAAAAAACTAAGCTACAGAAAACATGAAATGCCTTATTAAAAGTGAAAAGACAATAACTGATTTGACAGTTTGAAGAGTGAGACCATCTGGCAAGCTAGAGAACCAGAATGAAAAAATCAGAACAGAAGACACAAGGAGGAGGAGCAAATGAGTTCCAAGTTTCAAATCCTTTTTATTTTTAGAGCTACTTCCTTATTATGAGTGGAACCATGGTGGAAAGGTCAGGAGGAATAAGCTAAAATTGTTATTACTAGAGAAGAAGAAAAATAACAGGCATGTTGTGATTTTCATCCTAGACTTTGAGAGAGGAGATTTCAAAGAACCCAAAGAAGAGTACAGTAGAATCCAATAGTCTAAACTTTCAGAGGGAAAGTTGGTTCAAGAGGTATTAGATGCTCTCAAAAGTGAAATTTGAATGATACATATTATTCTAGTAAAGAAGAAAGGGAAGCTATGGCAAAGTAAATATGGAACTGACTTCAGAGCCAGGAAGATCTGTATTCAAATCCCACCTCCAGTATGACCTGGCAGTAACCCTGGGCAAGTACCTTAGGTTTTCTGGGTTCTAAGGAGTTATTTAAAACTTCAAGTTGTGAGGATGGATGCTGATGTAGTTTTTGATGGAAGGAACAAGAGAAGTTTCTTCATTTGAGAGTTCCCTATGTCAGTGAAATTACAAATAACAAATTCCTATTCTAAAGATGGAAAGAAAGCAAGGTTCTAAGGAAAATTTAGAATTCTCTAAAAGTTCAGACAATCTCTGGTAGAATTATTTGCATTACTTCCCTCTTCCCATGCCCTGACTGGCCTGTAATTGCCATTATTGTCCATATATGTTGAGATCACATTCCTATACTCATTCAAAGCTTTCACACAATACTGACTGCAATTAAATATTTGTCACAGCAGTTAAATATATGAGATACACACAAAGCTCTCACATACTCATCCCTCTGCTCTCTATTCTTGGTTGCTTCAACAGACACTTGTATGACATGGACTCCAGAATACTTCAACATCCTGGTTGCCTCACTGTGGACACTCTCCATCTTATCATTGTCTGTCTTACACTCCTCTGCCCAGGATGAACCCAGTATTGATAGTGTGCTTAGGATGGAATACCATACCACTCTTAATTCCATGGTGCAAGCAGTTATATTAAAGAAGCCCCAAATCATATTCAGTTTTTGGTGTCTGTATCACACATCTAAGTCATATGGAGATTTCAATCCACTAAAATTCTTATTTTTTTCAGACAAACTGCCATTATTATCACTGCAACCCTAGATGAAAATGGGTCCCCAAAGCACAAAACCCTAATGACACTTATGTGTGGAGGGTGCTAGCAAGAATAGGCTTCTGAGACCCCCAGCCCATTATGGCCACAATGCCCAGGACTTATTCTCTGAGCTTTACTTGGCTTCTGTGCAAGTACTATCCCTACACAAAAACATTCTCTGGGTTGCATATTTATGTCAGTTAATTTATTTAAAAATATGAAATAGCTGTTTTCCCCCTAGTCAATTCTTTAATACCTTTTATACTTAACCAGTGCTACTACTTTCTATTTCTCCCCACCCAGACCTCCCATCATTGCTCACTAAACCCCAGAAAGAGATGAAAGCTCTCTGGATTTTCTTTTTATACAAGTTCTTTCTAAGTTGAAACTTCAGCTATGACCTCCCTAACAAAATAAGAACAAATTCTAATCAGGCTATTTTCTGAGAGATGTCACTTCAGGAGTAAAGTATTGTGATTAGTTTTATAAATGTGCTTTCATAGTTATGCCTTAATCATTTCACATCATTTATTTTGATTTCATTTAGTAGCCTTCTAGCATGGCAGATTCTTAACACTTGTTTGTTTTACTTAAGTAGAAATTGAAGTTAATTTATAAAAATGTAGTTTAGCTTATTTTAAAATCTATAACATATTAATATTGACAGAAGGAATAGGATAGAAGAAAAGTACAGAACATGAATTAAAATAATATTAGTTGATATAAAGGAATGGATGATGAATACAAAAAAGATTCCTCTTCTGGCAGACAAAGTAAATTCTAAAGAAGAAAAATGTAGATGCATTTTGAAAAGCATCCTATAAAGAGATTCAGGGATTTTGGCTAGATCTAATCATACAATAAATCTTTTGGGCCTATTATCTTAAAATATTTTTCATTTATTAGCAGGTTAAAGATTTTTAGAACAAAAAAGATTAATTCAGATTACTTGTAAAAAAATTAGATTGTTGATATCATGGTGCTATAGAGACCAAGTTTCCAAAAGTGAAATGAAAGAGCAACAAAATCTGACCTATCAGAGATAGGTTTCATTCTGTTGCTAGGATATTTTGGACTTGAGATAGATTTTCAGGATGACTGATTTTATGATGAGAGTGAGAGATAATAGATGAATAGTGCATGTTTTCTATTGATACCCACACATCAAGAGTTTTATAAAAAGACCCCAGCAATTAGGTAATCCCTTTATGGAAAATTCATGGGAGGATATGGACAATATTATCACCTCATGTTAAGAGAGAAGTGAGAGGTTACGGTCTCCCTCAGAGAGACTATATACATGGATGAGATCACTGATCTCCCAAAATATTCAAGTATGTTAATTTTCTGCACAATTAATCATTCCAATAAAATTGAGTGAGAACTGAGAAAAGCATTCAAAACCTCTGTAAGAAAAAAAGAATGTACAAATGTAAGAAAAAAGAATCTCAGTGGAAGAAAATACTATAAAAATATCTTTGATTTCCAAAGATAAAATGAAGAAAATATTTTGGAAGTAGGATAAGGATTAACATTTGAAGTACTATTACTGAAATTGCTACTTGCATATTGTGAAAAGTTATCTGTTAACTAATGTTGCATATTAAAAAAGGTGAAAATTTCCTGTGAAAATTCACTTTTTAAGGCATTAATATGGTTAATAATTGCAAAATTGATGATTTCACATTCAACAAGTATACAGAGCAAAGTCAGATTACCCAGTCACCTTTTATTTTTTAGTCCGTGTGTTTCTTTGTGTTTTTTTTTAGGCTTTCTTTTTTAGTTCATGCCAAAAAAACAGCTACTTATACACAATATACAAGGTAACTTCCCTAAAAGAAGAGAAAAGGCCAAAGTAGCCCTTTTCTACTTTTTTTAGGATATGAGAGATGGTTCTTTTAAAGAATGAGAATTGAACATTCAGGGCAAAGGAAAGCAATGAAGGAGAATTTTAACCTGTGTTACAAAATTAAAGAAGTGGATTTTAGAAATTGGGGAAAGAAAGAGATAAGAACTGAGTATTTGTAACTATGAAACAGTCTCCAAATTGGGGAGCTAGGTGGTGCATGAAAAGAATGCTGGGTCTGGAATAAGGAAGAGTTATATTAGTGAACTCATATTTGGCCTTAAATACTTATTACTTGTGTGACCCTGCACAAGTCACTTAACTAAAATTGATTTCATTTCGTTGGCTGTAAAAAATGATCTGGAGAAGGAAATGGCAAACCACTCCAGGATCTTTTGCCAAGAATATCTCAAATGGGGTCACTAAGAGTCAGATACAAGTGAAGTGACTGAACAACCAAATGTTTAAAAGTATTTATTATGTGTATAAATGTGTAAAACCTGTTGACAGTATTGGAGATTCAAACCAAGACAAAAATATAGTCCCCACTTTCAAGGAGCTCATATTCTCCTGAGGATGCTGCCATGTAACCAACAGTGATGTACAAGTCAGATATAGAGATTTATAGATCAGACTGCTTTCTACTAGGGAATAAAATGGACCTTCTTTATACAACTTAAATTCTTAAATGATATAAAAGGAACTAGACCAGACTACTGAGAATGACTCCAAAGAATGTTAGAATAATGACCAGAGTGTTAAATCCTGGAATGGACAGGAGCTAGTGGTGAATGGGAAGGAGGCCAAAAATTAGCTTTTTAAATCTTTAATAAGAAATATCAAAAAGAAGTTCAGGATGCTCAGGGTGAATATGATCATCCTACTGGACAATGTGAAGAAGTCAAATTGGCAGGATTTGTTTTAGGTCAGTTTTAACTTTAGCAAAGAAAATAATCCAGGAAGTTGGAAGAGGAAGGACATGGAAGGCTATTATATTTAGATCAGTCAAGAAGTGATAGAAGGAGTAGTTATGATTAGAAAAAAATGTCAGTTTGGGGGCAGCTAGGTGGCACAGTGGATAGAGCACCGACCCTGGAGTCAGGAGGACCTGAACTCAAATCCAGCCTCGGGCACTTAATAATTGCCTAGCTGTGTGACCTTGGGCAAGCCACTTAACCCCATTGCCTTAAATAAATAAAAAAGAACTCAGGATATCCCTACTGTACTAAGCACTAGATACACAAATACAGAAGTAAGATCATCTCTGCTTTTAAGGGTTTTTGTACTCACATAGAGGAGTTTTGTACTCAAAAAGAGGAGTATTTTTATTTGGGAAACTGAGAAATAGATGTGAAGACTTAGGTAAATTTATTGATAAACTCTTTCTAGTAGCAAAGGTAATATTGATTTGACTTTAGTTCCAATTCTTTTTTTTTTTTTTTATAGTTTATACAAAGCAGTGGAGTTAAGTAACTTGCCTAAGGTCACACAGCTAGGCAATTATTTGTCCGAGACTGCATTTGAACTCAGGTCTTCCTGACTCCAGGGCTGGTGCTCTATCCACTGTGTAACCTACCTGCCCTTTATTTCCAATTCTTTAAAGCAGAGTGTGGGCAGAGGCAGGAGAAGAAGGGAGGAATCTTTTTTGGAAAAGGCCTTGCCTTTAAAAGATACTTGGTAATAAAAAATACTGTTTGGGTTTAGATTGCATTGCAAGTTGAGGCTTAGAAGAGGAATCTGTCTAGTCTGTAAATATGATCAAAGATTGGCTGTTGGGGTGCAGTTAGGTAGTGCATTGCATAAAGCAGGGTGTTCAAATATGACCTCAGGCATTTAATAATTAGCTAGCTATGTGACCTTGGGCAAGTCATTTAATGCCATTGCCTTGCAAAAAAACAAAAACAAACAAACAAAAAAGATTGGCTGTAAATAACCATTGTAAGGTGATAGCTATATGATATAATCATTTTTAATAGATTAAAATAGAATTATAGTTACGTCTAATTGCAAATGAAACATTTCTTTTTCCTATAATGCTTAAAAGTTATAAGAATAATTTTAATTTTACTAGTTCCATTTCATTTTTTTTTTTTTTGAGTAAAGAGAAACTGTATTATTTAGCTATAAAGAGAGTTCAATATAGTGGTCACAGCACTGGCTTTGGAACCTTGTAAACTTGGGTTCAAAATCTATTTCTTTATTTAATCCTAGGCAAATCATAGCCTCCTAGGCACTCACATTCATCATATGCAAAATAAGGGAGTGGGGCTAAATGAATTCTTAGATCCCCTGCAGCTCTATCTGTGATGCTATTCCGAGTAATATAATCATCTAACCAAATATACATGGTGAAAAGTTAAAGGATATTTGAAAAGAAATAAACCATATATTGAGAGCCAATTTCCCTTGGTATACTAATTGCCACCTTAGTGACCTATAAAAAGAAAGCTTCCCCAAGTGCCTTATTTAGTCTTGGGAAATCTTATTCAACTTTATATGGAAAAAACATTTTTTTTAATTACTTTAGAACATATTTACATTTTCCTATATATTAGCAGGCTTAACTTCAACTCTATTGCATGGGTCAGTGCCTTCTAAAAATCCAATTTAACACCATCAGCATTATCATATAATATGGCATAATTGTTTAGCATTTCATAATTAAAACAAAGCTAAGATATTTAATTCTAAAGAGTATTTCCAAATAACTAGTGAATTTGTTGTTTTTGGAAACTTACTCTGTTTTCACAGAAAATTAAAATATTCTAAATAATATTTTATTTCTAACATATCATTTCTAATAATAGTGTGTTAATAGATAATTCTAATAATAGATAAATTATATTTTATATTCCTAATCTATAAATATTTTAATATTCCATAAAATTTAAGATTCCATTTAAAATAACAATGTGATCTTTCCCATTAAGTGAAATAATATATTTAGTCTTCTAAAATAAATATAATAGAAATAATTATTTATCCAGAACTTTTTACATTGCTTGAATTTTCCTTATGTCCCTTATAGCAAAGAATAAAAGAAAAAATGATAAAGAGAAAAATAAACAAAACCAAGTGAAAAAAATTTTATATGCATACCTGTAGACCCTTACCCTTCTAAAAAGGAGTAGAGATAACTCTTCTTGTATCTCTTCTTGGAACCAATTGTTTTGAGGTAAAGGAACTAACCTTTTACACTGATGTAGTCAATGTATACATTTTTCCTGATTTTGATTATTTCCCTTTGCATCAACCCAAGACATTCTATGCTTCTTTATTTTTGTGCCTTTATTGTCTTATTATTATTATTAACATTAATATTTTATTATATTCATGTATCAAAATGTACTTGGACTTTTCTAAAATGATGAAACATACTGTGTTTCCAGTTTTATTTTGCTGCCACAAAATTTCTGGTATAAATATTTTAGTTTCTATGAAACCTTTCTTTTGTTGATGATCTCATTAGGATATATATCTAAGTAAAATCTCCAATCAAAAGATATGGACAATTTAGTAATTACATAATAGCATTTAATGGGAAGTTCATCACAGCTCCATCTTTACTATGCTTATCTTACCCAAACTCTTCCAAATTGGATATTCCTAGTTTTTGTAATTTTTGTGAATTTGCAATGAGGTATAATCTTGAGGGTTTTTATGTGCATTTCTCTTACTAGTAATGTTTTAAAATTTGTATGAGCTCATTAATATTCTATAATTCTTTTGAAAACTTTCTCCCCAGTTGGACCACTTATCTTTTTAAAAAAATGGCATTTGGTCTTAAAATTTTCTATGAGTTGTCTTTAAATCTTTGATATAAATCCATTTTCCCTTCATTAACAGAATTCAGTCTTATCCTAGATGCTTTATTTTTGTTTGTGTGGAGAATTTTCAATTTAATATAATAAAATTATCTCTTTTATACTTTTGAGGCATTTGTGTCTTGTTTATTAAGAATTAATTCTATGAATAACTCTGAAAAGTATAAAATCTACTTGTATTTTAGTGTTTTATGGTATGATTTTAATATACATACCACATATTCATTTTGAATTTTTAATGAATTTTAGAAAGATGCTAGTTTATACTTAATTTCTATCAAACTACATTGCATTTCTTCCAAAGATTTTTACTAAATAGGATATTCTTTGCTTGGTTATTTATGCTTTGTGATTGACTGAATATGGGGGAAGTGATTGCATTATTTTTTATTCTTTTTTTATCAAATCTGTACCATTGATCTAATTTTCTATTTTTAACCAGTCTCAAATGGTTTTGTTGATGGTTTCTTTTTCATAATTCTTTTTTTATTTAGTATTTTACTTTTCTCCAGTTACATGTAAAAACAATTTTCAACATTTGTTTTCAAAACTTTGAATTCCAAATTTTCTTCTTTTTTCTTTTGGTTTTTCATTCTTTTGTTTTTGTTTTATTGTTTCTTGATTTGTCATAAAGTCATTTGCTTCCATTTGTTCAGTTCTAATTTTTAAGTCATTATTTTCTTCAGTTAGATTTTGTACTTCCATTTCCATGTAACTAATTCTATTTTTTAAGGAATTTATTTCTCTTTCAGTGAATTTCTGTGTCTCTTTTTTCCATTTGGTCTTATGTGTTTTCAGAGGTGTTCTTTTCTTCATTATTTTTGGGTCTCTCTGTTAGCAAGCTATTGACTCATTTTTCATGATTTTCTTTCATCACTCTCATTTCTCCTCCCATTTTTTCCTCTTCTTCTCTTACTTTATTTTCAAAATCCTTTTACAAACGTTATTCCATGGCTTCAGATCAATTAATATATTTTCTTGGAGGTGGATATAAGTGCTCTGATTTTGTTATCTTCTAAGTGAGTGCTTTGATCTTTCTTATCACCATAGTAACTTTCTATGGTCAGAATCTGTTTTTTTTTCCCATTTTTTCATTTTCCAAGTCTATTATCTGATTTTAACTCTATTAAAGTATAGTTCAGCTTCCAGGGTGGAGAGGGCACTGTCCTAAGCTTCAGGATTTATGCAATTGTTTTCAGAAATGCTTCTCGGGATCTGTAAGTTTTTAGTTTTTCAAGGTGGCACGGTTAAAGAAGAGCTGTTAGCCTAGCCTGTGTTCTGGTCAATAAGTAACTATACTCTTTCCTGCCCTGGAACTGTGGGGAGGATCCCCACTCCTCTAGGGCTTCAAGCTCTGGGGTGCTTCTGTCTCAGCGCTAGCAAAGAGACACCTATCATCTCTTTATGACCAGTTGTTTGACTTCCCCTCTGTGGACTGAGAGCTCTGGAAGCAACTGTTGCTATTGATTCAGTAGTTTCCAGGGCCAGCTCCTATTTTGGGGGACCAGACTGCTCCTTTCTCATCCAGGTACCAAGATCTTTACTGCTGACTTTCTAAGGTGTCTTTGGTGTGTATGGATTGAGAGGTTTGGAAGCCACCACCCTACTGTCATTGATTCAGTTGTCCAAGGTCTTCCAGCATGTTGGGGTTGGATCTGCACTGGCTTGGACTTTGCTCCTCTCTTCCCCTATTGCGACCGACTTGTCCTGCCCACCTTCTCAATTCTCTTGGACTAGGAAACTGTTTCACTCCATCTTTGTATGGATTCTGCCATTCTAGAATTTGTTTAGAGTCATTATTTAAAGGTATTTAGAGGGGGGGAGTTCTGCTTTTACTCTGCCATCTTGGCTCTGCCTCCTGATTATTTCTTCGTATAATATTTGAAATCTGGAAATTGAAATCTGGGCTTTACTCCTATCTTGAAACAAAATTATTTCAGTAATGATAAATTCCCATAGTACCCATTGTAAATTATGTTCTTCCAAGCTATCAGTATGACTCCTTTTTTGCCACAAAAGTTTTACAGTGAAATCTTAAATTCTTCAACCTCTTTTAACCAAAAGCTTTATGCATGTTACAACAGGGGAATATATCAATTGATTTCTTTACCATCCACCAGTTTTCTATTTCATGTTTATTTTAAAGATGACTAGTATGAAACTCAGCATGGCCAGGCCCTTTTGAAGATCCTTGCTAATATTTCAAGGTTTAATTAGACAATTTTAACAAGGTAATTTGTCAGTTCTTCTCATTGTTTTTCCTTTTTTGACTGCATTTTTCTATTTGCTTCAGTGTAACTAATTTTGCTTCGTTGTGGGCTGAAATGATCCTTGAAATGTTTAACATCTTCTCACCAACAGCCCCTTCAATATTTCTAACAGTTATGGAAGTGTGCTTTTTAAGACACCACTCTCTTTTCCTCCCTATTCCTTAAGAAATATCATTTCTTAAGAAGCACAAAGTTAAAAATATACAAAGAGAGGAACAAATTATATTTGATACAAAACCTAGAACTCAACTAAATTGAAATATAATTAAAGGTGAGGAAGTTAGCTCAGTCTAGTGTCATGTAGTCAAGATTAGATGTTCTGAGTCAGTGGCTACAAATACACACTGCTGATGTCACAAAATTAAGCTCTATTAAAATGATTATGTATCCCAAGTAAGTCACTTGGTATATAGGTATATAGGTATACATATATATATGTATATATATATGTATCTATATTTATATCTATCAACTTATTTGTCTATTTATCTAATTAGCTATCTAGCTATCATCTATCTTCACAACTAGCTCTATCAGTTTTCAATTAATTGCGCCTTATTATGACCATTAGATATTCTTCATCTAATTTGATTTTCCTGTTTGGAAAGTTAGATCAAATATAAAAGAGATATTATGGATTTTTTTGAGAAGGTTCTGAAATATTTCAGGGCTTTACTTAAGTCAAGCAATGTCAATCACAAATAGGAAAATCAAGAGACTTTGCTCTCCTCTTCTGCCTTCTTTACCTCTTTCTTCTTTTCACTTTTCTTTCACCTCATTCTCTAATTGTTATTGCTAGTCTGTGCTTTGTTCATTTTAGAATTATGTATTATCTTCAAATTTGTAGTTTAATAATAATGAAATCATGAGATTGTGTTGTCTCAAGATCATTTACTTTGACTAGGGAACAATATATTTAAATCATCTGTCATAATAATGGATGAAGATAATTTATCAATAAATATAGAGTGCTAGGCTTAATTAGAGAAATTTAAGATTTATCATATTTCTCCATGTATAAGATGCACCTTAATTTTGAAAAATAATGAATTACATAAAGTTATTGAACTGAAGTTTTATTCAGCATGAAATTTAAGCACCTTCTGCTTATAACTTTCAGCCACCTTTTGGGGAAGCCTGGTGTATATAAGCATGCTTGGTCCATTCCATTTCATGAACCTGAAGCACCACCTATATCCTCCTTTGAAATCAATCACTTCTTTTTCATCAGCAATTCTTCCGGCCTCTTGCTGAACCATCCTGGTGGACACATAATTCTACTTGCCCTGTGTTCTTCAATCCATCTCTTCAATTCCCTTTTGAACTCAGGCCATTTGGCTGATTTGGATCTTATGGCAAGATGCCTGAGCATCTTCATTCCAGCTCTTCTTCCCATAGCCAGTCTTAGATTGTTTTCTCAGTTGGAGGAGAACCAAACTGACTTCCAGTGCACAATTTCCATTCACTTTGCAAACTTGATCACTTTGAACTTGAATTCAGCCCTTATGAAACTCTTTTCTGAGTCATTTCTGCAGAATGGGGCAGAACATAATCTAATATACTGGTAACAAATATGAAACAATGAGTACAAAGGAAAGTGCTAAAAAACCAGAAATGCAAGTAAAAAATCTATAACAATGAGTGCAAAAAGTGTGAAAAATGCAAGTAATAAAGTCTACAATCACTGTATAAGACACTTCCAGTTTTTAGACCCCAAATTTTCTGGAAAACAGTGCAGTTTATACATGAGAAAATTCATTACTCTCCCAATCCACATATAAACTAGCTGATCTCCCAGCATGAGGATAGTTTCATTTCCCCCTCAGGTCTCAGGGGTACTTTTGATGGTTTGATCTGTTTTTCATTACTACTTTCAGTTGGTTATTCATCCCAGTATGTTTTCCCCAATATTAGTGATTAGCAATTTCATTTAAACAAATAGAATCAATTAGATTTTACAAAATGTTATTTTTTTACTGAGAAATTATAACAAAAATAGAAGTTCAGATAAAATTGCCCTAAAAACTTTGTAATGCAAACTACCCTTTACAATCTTGATCTCTGAGTTGAGTAGGCTCAAATTCATTACAACTGTTTAGAGCTTTTGTCCCATCTAAATCATTTCTGTATATGAGAAAGTGATGGATCAATCACCATTTTCCCCACCCCCACCCGCTTGGCTGTCTTGGATCTATTTTGGACAACTGAAGGTCTCAAAGACTGTCCAAAAGTCTGGAAGAGACTGGCAACTGTATCTTTCATGGCTTACTGTTATGATCTTTAGAGGATTATAAGGTTTAATCTGTCTTCAATATTGCTCCAACCAAGGAAATCTCTGTCTGTCATTCATGGACGTATTGGTTTGAGGTTCTTCCAATTAAATTCAACTGAGGCTTTTCTCTCTTCTTTACAACCAAGAAAAGGAGGTGGGGGTGGGGACAAGAGGTTGAATTGTCTGGGCAATGCCTTTGGAATGAATCTTAGTTTGGTCTCAACAGATAGTCAACAGTCTATTTCTTCATCAGCTTGGAATTAATTTCAGAATGTCTATGTATTCCCAGATCAGGGTTCAGCATCTTCTATTTCCCTTTATTTTGCCTTTCTGGAAGTGAGATTCCCAACTTCTTTCATGTGACCAGTGGACAGAATGTGTTGGGTGTGTTCTGAAGTTGGATCTGCCATTAGCCAGGTGACTGTTATACCTGTAATCAGGGAGGCCTCTGTTGAAATTCTCCCTATGTCAATTATGCTGACATAAAGTAAGTCACCTAGAGTTTTGCACCTCAATTTCTTAATCTGTAAAAATGACATTGATAATAATTCCATCCCACAGGATGATTGTTAGGTTCAAATGAGAGTATCCTTAAAGTGCTTTGCAAACCTTTAAATTCTATATAAATGTTGGCTATTATTACTATTGTTATTGATATTATTAGCACTATTATTATGGGAAAACAGAATCTACAGCTTCTGTCAATAGTCCATGTCATTGTTTCACAGTCCTTAGAAGCAGAATTTTTGCTTTATCTCACAAAAGCATGTATTTTCAATTACCAACACACTAAAGGAGCTAGAAATGAGACATTTTATATTCAAAGCAATGCGGAGTTTTTCTAAACTGCTGAAACATGAAATAACCAAATAAACTTTATTATTTAAATGGATTTCTTAACAGCAGAAACCATATAAGATAACTTTTTAAACTTGTAAAACAATAATGTACTATAGTAATTTCACATCACGAGGCAGTGTGTATAAAGCTATGTAGCATAAAATATTTAGCATTTAAGGTATTAGTAAGGTTTTGTTAGACATGTTGGTAAGTATGCAGAAGTAGTTGTCTTGTTTCTGTGGCTCCATCTCACCTCAAAGAGTGAGATTCAGTTTATTCTTTTGGATGATAATAAATTTTAGCATCTGTACTTCATAATATACATATATATACACAAAATATATATATATATACACCATATAAGCACACAAACATATATGTTATCTAAAATATTACACATAGACACACCTACATATATCCATTTACACATAAATTTACACATATATGTGTAAATCTATATATATGCTTCTTTTCAGTTGCATCTGACTCTGTTGCTCATTTGGTATTTTCATGGCAAATTGAAATATGCAGCTTACAATATCTAATAGGTATCTGAGGCTGGATTTGTACTCATGAATGTGAGCTGTCCTGATGCTAAGCCCAGCATTCTATTCACTATGTGTATATATGAATTAATGTATGCATATTGTTCTGCCCATATAAGCATACAACATATATGCTCAATATGTACATAAATACATACATGTTCTATGGGTTAGCTCTTCCTATTCATTTAGTTATGATTACTAATTAACTGCACTTCTTTGCATCGCATTTTCCTTTGTTTATTCTTCTTTCTGTGATTAGTCTTTTCCCTCCCCAAAAGTCTGATCCCTGCCTTCCCCATCTGTCCTCACCTTTATTTTCCCCTCCCCAACAATATCTGTTATGCTCTTCCCCTCCTTTCTGTCATCTAGGTAAGATAGATTTCTCTACCTGAGTGTGAATATATGTGTATATTTCACTCTTTGAAATAATTCTGGTGAGAGTGAGATGCAAGCATTGCTAGCACCCCTATTTCCCCTCTACTGAAAAAGTTCTTTTCATTGTTCCTTTACATGAGAAAATTTGGCCCTTCTTCCATCTCCCAGCGCATCCTTCTTTCTCACCCCTATATTTCTTTTTTGAAGATTGTTCTACTACACCCAAAGGGCAACAAAAACGAGCATACCCTTTGATCCAGCAATACCACTACTGGGTCTGTACCTTGAAGAGATGATGAAAAAGGGTAAAAACATCACTTGTACAAAAATACTCAAAAGCAGCCCTGTTTGTGGTGGCAAAGAATTGAAAATCAAGTAAATGTCCTTCAATTGAGGAATGGCTTAGCAAACTGTGGCATATGTATGTCATCGAACACTATTGTTCTATTAGAAACCAGGAGGGATGGGAATTCAGGGAAACAAGGCAGAGATTTGCACGAACTGATGCTGAGTGAGATGAGCAGAACCAGAAAAACACCATACACCCTAACAGCAACATGGGAGTGATGGTCAACCTTCATGGACTTGCTCGTTCCATCAGTGCAACAATAAGGGACAATTTTGGGCTGTCTGGAATGGAAAATACCATCTGTATCCAGATAAAGAGCCATGGAGTTTGAAATAAATTCAAGACTATTCCCTCTAATTTAGGAAAAACCCCATATATTTTATTGTCTGATCTTGTTATCTCTTATACTTTTTGTTTCCTCCTTAAGGATATGTTTTCTCTCTCATCACACTCAATTTGGATCAATGTACAACTGGAAACAAAGTAAAGACTGACAGATTGCTTTCTGTGTGGGGTTGGGGAGAGGGAAGTAAGATTGGGGGAAAAATTGTAAAACAAAATCTTTAATAAAAAAATAAAATAAGTATTCCAACAAAAAAAAAAAGATCGTTCCAACACAATCAACTCACACTCTTCTTTTCTATCCATACAGATTCCTTCTAAGGGCCCTAATAGAGAAAAAGTCCTTAAGGAGTTTTATGTGTCCTCTTCCTATATAGGAATGCACATTGTTTAAGTCCATTGAGTCCTTTAATTTCTCTTCTGTCCTTCCCTCCTTCCCTTAATCCTCCCTTTCTTCCTTCAATTCCTTGCTTCCTTGTTTACTCCCTTCCTTCCTCCCTACTTCTCTCCCTCCCTCCTCCTTGGCAATCAGGGTTAAGTGATTTTTGCCCAGGTTCACATAGCTACTGAGACCATATTTGAACTATGTCCTCCTGGCTCCAGGGCCAGGATTTATTCACTGCACTACCTAGCTTCCCCATGATTTACTTTTTTTTTGAATTTATTGAGTCTTCTTTCTGTCAAAAATTTTATTCAGTTCTGGTCTTTTCATCAGTAATTAATGGAATCCTACTGTAATGCTGCAATATTATAGACCTTTCTTGTATATCTCCTGAGTTGGACTGGAAAAATGACTCTCTCTCTGTCCATTTGGGGCTCTACAAAATTTGATTTGAGGCATTAAAAGTTTTTGAGAAGAATGGTGAGATGGTTCAGCTAGGTTCTATCCTAAACTCTACCATTTTGGCTCTGCTTCCCATTATTAAACACTTTAAGACCAAGTACAGATTCCTGGGAGAATCAAAGACATTTTAAAATTGACATTGAGTAATTAATAACTGAATTCAACCATTCAGGTTTTTTTTGATATCACATGTACTATAATACAATTGTCAACCATATCTAAAAATAGCATGAGAAGTACTATCTGATACCTCTGTAACATCCAGGTGCATTATAGGTACCTTAATAGTCTGGTCAACTGTAGCAATCTAGCAACATTAAATTGTCAACAAAGGAAATGAGGCTCATCCGAAATTATCTCGATGAAGCCATCCTGGCTTTTTGTGACTAATTTGTATACCTTACTCTCATCCCTTAAAATAGGACATTTGTCCCTCTCCAATCTTGTGGCAGGCTTCCTATTTTCCAAGATTATTATTCTTATTTGTTAAGTCCCCTCTCACACATTGGTCACTAGAAAAACTACTCCATGTTCAAGCAATTCTGTGGGTCATCAATGAATCAAATCCATAGTTCAAGAGTTCCCACCATTGTTTATTTTTTTTCAATCAGCCAGAGGTGACATTAGATCAAAGAGGGTACATTCCAGGAATGGCTGACAGCTTGTACAACAGGAGGTATAATGTCATTTTGGGGGAATAGCAAGGAGATGAGTTTGATTGGAATGCAGAATGTGTTTAGGGGAGCATTGTATATTTACTCTGAAAAAGATAGACAAGAACCAGATGGTAAAAAACAAACAAACAAATAAAGAAAAGCAAAACACAAAACCTTTAAATGCTAAAGAGAGGCTCTATCTTCATATAGATATTATAGGCTGAAGCCCTAGGTTTATTTTCTTTCTTTGTCATATTGCCTCTACCATTCCAGAAAAAAATATCTTAAATTGACTTGAGTAAGTTTCCCCAGATAAAGGCAGAGTCCCAGCTTCCATCAGTCATGATAGATGGGAATCTTTAATTCATTCTACAGAAATTGTAGTAGGTGCAAAAGATTCACAAGATCTCATAAATAGTTATAGAAACATATAAAGCATTTAAATAGCCCATCAGTTTCATTCAGAAGGGAACTGAATTTGAGATTACTATCAGAGCAAGCTTTTTGACATTCTGCAGTATTATTGGTCCTCCAGTAATGGCTAAGACAGCCCTTACTGGACTAGTCATTTTTGTTTGTCTATTTGCAGAATGTACTGCAGTTTTTAACTGATAAAACTACCAAATGATTGAATTTGATTTGTATAATAAATTTGTATAACATCTAGTATAGTACTATAGTAAGAGAATCCATCAAAAATGTTTAATGATGTTGATGTTTAATATTAAATGTTTAATGTCTTAGGATCACAGGGTCATAGATTGAGATCCAGAAATTGTTTAGAAGTCCCCAATATATAACCATTCTTTACAAATAAGGAACTTTAATCCCATTAAGATGCACCAAGTTGCCCAAAATCACTGATTTGTAAAATAGTACAATCAGAATTGGCATTCTGACTCCAAATATAGAATCTTTTCTGTTATACTATACTGTTTTTCTTAAAATTTTGAGTAGGTTATTAGAATTGAGAGAGCAGTGAGGGTGAATGGTCAGCAGAGTCTTTAGCTCATCTGTTCCATACATATTGAAATCCCTTTTAAAATGCCCCTAAAGATCCAGTAATTGTTTTTACAGTTTTCTAATGAAGTGTGAAGTACTCTGATAGCCATCTCTTAATACTCCTTGATTGCCTTTCTTTGATCTGAAGTTGAATAGTACTTCAAATATACTAAGATAATAGAGGAAGGCAAAAAGAAAAAAAAAGTATACTTATATTTTAGTTGGCAAAACAACATCATCATCAGCAAGAGCAGCAGGAGCAGCACAATAAAGGAGTCATCCGTTCTTGGATATAAGATGTATCTTTTAATCTCAGTAGTGATTTCACAGATTTTTAGGGTGACTCAGTTACTTCATTCTTGAATTATACATAATTACTTCTGACATACACACATTCATTCATTCCTTCATTCATTCATTTGGTCAAAGATTAAAAAGTTTTATTATTGGTAAATTGCTCTATTAGGTACTAGGGGATATCCAATTCAAAATGATTAATCTCAGTTGACAGATCATGTTTCTTAGATTGCTCATGTGGAATCCTTTTAATTTTCTAAAATCTGTGTTAGATAATGTCAAATTGGTTTGATTTTCCCAAAATCATTTGTTACCTTGTACATTTTATGAGTGGCTAAATGAACATTCAGAATGAAAATTTGAACCAAAATAAATTTCATAATCAAACTTTGTACTACTTTAGGTGTATTGATAAGCATCTCAGCATATTGCTCTGCTTATAACCTTTTCCCTCTGGTATGGATCCAATCAAATTAATGCCCTTGATGTCACTCATACATAACTTGTTATACTCAATCTCTACCAGCAGTCTTTGCATTTGGTGTTATGGATCCTTTTAGCAGTCTAATATGACCTTTTAACCCTTCCACAATTATTTTAAATGCATAGTATAACATGCATGAGATTACAGAAGAAAACAAATATGTTGAAATCATTATAAATTTTTTTCCAAAAATGTATGGATCCCAAATTATACCTTTATTTATTGGATAATAGATTTAGGACCTGGAAATGACCCTAGAGGCTATTGTAGTCCTCAGTTTATAGATAAGAAAATTGAGTGTCAAGTGGGATTAGTGATTTTCCTGTGGTCAGTTAGTGAGGAGCAAATCTGTCTTTATCCAAAAAGATTGGTTAAATTGGTCTTTAACCAATCTGTCATTTCAGGAATGTTCTATGTGTTTTAACTTTATGGTTCAAATTTATTGGTCCCAAGAGGCTTTCTCCATTCCTATCTTACTCTGAAAACTTCTTTAATCTGCATTCTCTTAAAATACTGTTTATTTTATGGGATTGGATAGTTGTTCTCAAGTTGCTTCACTTATGTATGTCTTATTTTTTTAACATCTAAATTTTCCATTTCTTGAAATGCTTTCCATTTCTTGTGTCTCCATATCAGCTAGAATTGAGTTGTGAATGTGAAATGTACTCTATAATATTAGTATTGCTAACTAACTAATGGCTCACCAAGTGTTTGTCCAGCTTACTAAACATAACCTTTGTTTGTGTTTGCTAGTAGAGAGAACTTTTCCCCTCTACATCTATAGTCATTAAAATAATTCTTTTATATGAGTTACATAAATTCAGTAATTTCTTTCCTGGGGTCTCTACATATTAGTACTCTTTCCTCTTTCAAATGACCTTTTGTTTACTTATTGGAATGCATGTTGCATCAACCTTATAGGATGTAACTCCTTGAGGGAAAAAGTCATTTGGTTTGAGTTAGGGTTCTTGGCAGAAGTGTACGTATCTTAAGTTGGTGAGTGGCATTTGAAGCCCAGAGGAAATGGATATGAAAAATCCTTTGCAAATAGAGCAAAAAAACAAAATCTATACTTATGTACATGCAGAACATATTGTTTTGGAAAGTGAGAAGCAAAGGAAATTAGGTAATTTGGGGGATACTAGAGGAGAGGTTGAAGTTTAGTGTACAAGAAATTTTGGAAAGAATCTTCCAAACTGGCTTTGTGACTGGTATTTGTCTTTTAACAAACAATGCATATTAAAAAAGACATTGGTAAAAGTTATCTCTCAAACTTCTTCAAGTCACCAATGATTTTTGTTACCTTCACTAAAGGGACTAATTTATCATCTAGTCAAGTGTGTATCTGTCTGCCAAGAACACTGCAAAGCAACATATATCACACTCATTAGCAACAAGAATTTTGTTGGCCTTATTACATGTGTTTGAATAAGGAATTCATTTCAATCTGATATGTTTTACCTAGCATATTTTTCTTCTAATTAAGTCTATAAATGCACTCAGTTTCAGCTGCAATAAATTTGAGTTCCTAATATGTCTTCTAAAAGTCACAAAGCAGCATTACTAGATATTGCAATATGAATAATTCACTTTAGACTTTTCTTATTGTGGGGGAAAAAGCAGGAAAATCATAATAAAGGCTAGATTTGGAGTTGGCAAGAAACAGGTATATATCCTGTATTTGACACCTACTGACTTTGTGAACCTGAACAAGACATTCAACCTTTTTACCAGATTTTCTTCCTTCCCTTAAAATACTAAAAATAATATTTGAAGTATTCAATTCACAGGAATACTACTAGGCTCTATAGAAATACTCTACATTTACTTTTATCTTTACCTATATCTACATCCATGTATCTAACTCTATATCTATACCTGACTCTATCTCTTTCCTTATCCATATCAGTATTTATATCTATATATCTACCTCTGTCTCCATCTCTATCTTTATCCTATACACCTATTTCTATACCTACAACTATACCTATCTTTATCTTTGTCCTCATATGTATCTACCTCTATCCATATTTCTCTTTACCCATACTTATTCATACCCAATTCTATTTCAGTGCCTATATCTTCATATTCATCCTGTGCTTATTTCTATCCATATCTAGATGTTGCTATCTATATATCTATATCTATATATATGTCTTTACCTATATCTACAAACTTGAAGCTACGCATAATGCCTATATCTATATTCATCTCTATATCCATTTCTATATATCAATATCCACATCTTTCTCTGTCTCTATCCATAGCCATATCTATGCCTCTATCTGGTGCTTGACAAATTTTAGATCACTCTATAGAACTAAATTCTCCATCTGCCATAATTGGCAGAATTGTGTGTATTATAAGTTGGTCAGTAGCACCTGAAACATAGGGGAAAAAGATATGAAAAATCCAAAATAGGGAACAGAGAAAGACAACAAAAGCTGCAATTGAATAGTTAGAGGGAAATATTGTATTGGGGAGCAAGAAGCAAGAAAAAATAGGTAGTTTGGGGAGTACTTTGGGATATACATTATAGGTATTTGGGGTACAAAATAAAATGCAAAAATGTGGTGGACAGAAAACTGGGCTTGGAGTTAGGAAGAACTGGATTCAAATCAAACACTCACTCCCTCAGTTTCCTCTTCTGTCAAATGAGGAATTTGAATCTTAGCCTATCTAGCTCTTAATTCATCCGACTTAGAGCACTAATACTTAACAAGTATATGGGCCTAAGGCTTATTCTTCCAACCCTCACTGCTGAGGACTTCTGAGCTAGAAAAACAGGTCCTGATTTAACAATTACTTTTTCCATTATAGCTTCAATGAGGGGAGAAAGCAATAATGAAGTATCTATTTTTGGGTGCTCTGGATACAGTATAAAAGTGAGACAATACCTGCCTTCAAGGTGCTTACATTCTAGTAGAAGGAGGCAAGTGATTTATCTGAATGGTTGGTGACAGAGATTCCTAGAGTTTCTGAGTGGAGCCAGAGGTAACTGAAGAAGCAAAAGTGGTATTTTTTTATATATCAAGAACAAGAATTCTAGTGGTTGGGTAGCTGGAGTAAGTAAGGTGAATTTGCACTTGCCAAAAATGACAACTTTACCTTTGGATGGGGTTCAGCTATACTGATAAGTAGTTTGACTTCTAGAAAAACTATGGTATTAGTTTCCATAGAGGCCTGGATTTATCTGGGTGGCAGGACACTCAAGAGGAATGAGAACAGAGCTGCAACTGCCCATACTTTTAGGTGCTTGTAGCTCTTTTCCTACCTGTTTGAAGAAAATCAAAGAAAATTTTAGTATTTCTCAAGTTCAAGGTTAGGGGTGCTTAAACAGTAGGATTTTTTCCTATTATTTTGGGGGAAGGGGAGATCAATTACTATAAGAACTTCAAAAAATTTGTAAAAATAGGATGACAAATTCACATAGATGAAAGCATCAGTGAATTAGGAAACTTAAGAGTTCATAGAACCAAACCATAGAACCAAACCCTCCCAAAGCACAAATGATCCCTATTAATGGCTGAGTTAGACTAGGACCTTAGATTTTCTAACCTTTGCTTAAGTTTAAAAAATCCTATAACTTTGCCATCTCATGCAGACATTGACCTTGAATACTCCACATTTGAGAAAAATGTTTCCTTCAATATTGAAAAAGGTATTGATAATTCTGGACTCCTCCCAGTAGGAGTGGTTAATATTTTAATCATTTGGCGTGCTTCCTTCTCATTTCCCTTTTTCAGCAGAGGGAGGAGATTGCTTTCTGAGTCTTACATACTTTATAGAAATATGTATATTAAGTATTAATGGAGACAAATTTAAATGGTGCATTGGTACTGAATTTGACATACTTCACTTAACTGGGACAGTGGGACATGGAATTAAAGTTTCATTAATAATATTTATACAGAGCTATAGTAGCAACAGTAATTCATGTGGATACATTGTGGATAATATTTTATTCAAAGTTATATTACGATCTCCAAGAAACTTTCCTATAATATTAAAAGCAAACGAATGCTTCTTTAACTTACCCAATACAAAATATTGAATGCAGACAGTTTGTTTTTCTTTCTTTTTCTTTCTTTTCTTCCTTCCTTCCTTCTTTCCTAACTCCAAATCTTTGACATATGCTTGATTTTTGATTAGACAAAAGACTTCAATTTGAAATTGAGATTTTAAAATCCTTAAAAGGAAGATAGAACAGAGACTTGAAAGAGCAATGTGCTCTATTTTCCTATTTAGTCAAATCTTGAACTATCATAGCCAGAAGCATATTAAGAACTTACTGGCTTCAAATCCCAAATACTACATGTGAAGCCTCATGAGATTTTTACTAACCCAAGGTCACATTAATTTGCAATGGAGTTGAGAGTAGAGATGATGTTTCTTGACTCCCTATCAAATTCAAACAACTAGTATTTGTAAATACCATATGAGTTTAGTTTTTTATAATTAAATTAAATTTTATTTTATTTTTTGCAAGGCAATGGAGTTAAGTGGCTTGCCCAAGGTCACACAGCTATGTAATTATTAAGTGTCTGAGGCCAGATTTGAACTCAGGTACTCCTTATTTCAGGGCCAGTGCTCTATCCACTGTGCCACCTAGTCACCCCCTTCCTTTTTTAAAAAATAGAATAATTGATTCTATTTGATTTCATTTTACTTTGAGTTTATAGGCCTTATTTGAAACTCCTGAATGTTCCATTAACCTTTCTTCCTTTTCTCTCCTTCCTGTGCAGCATTGCTATACACCCTCGAAAAGAAATCTTAGTTTCCTGTAGTGAAGATCACCACTGGAAGATGGTGGGTCTCCCTAAAGGCAATGTAATCCTAACAGGTTGTGGTCACACTGATTGGCTTTCAGGCTGCTGCTTCCATCCAAGGTCAGTTTAAACATCCTCCTGAACCTGTGCTAATCCCTATTGGGAATGTGTTTGTTTGCTCTTTTCCCTGCCTCTCACTGATTTGATGACTCTCTTTCTCTATGCAATCTCATACCCTCCACTGAATTTCTAAACATGTAGATAAATGTTCCTCTGGCTTTCATTATGTTGACTTTAGATTGATTGCTTTTGGTATTTGGTACATCTGAAACTTAGTCCACATGCTGATGCATCTAACAAAGAGTAATAAGCTTTTCAGGACAAGCACTATTAATTCTCCTTTCACTCATAAACCATGAAAATACTGTATAGGTTTTTAGTCAATAATATATACCAAGTTTTGCATTCCTTGTGTTAATCTCACATTTTGTTTTTAGAATTATAATGTCTTCAAAGTTCAGAGGTACTGAAGATTTTGTAAATCAAGTGATTCAAGGGATCCTAAAAAGGATAAAGCACATAAAGAAGAAATAAGTTGCACATCCTAGTCCTCTAATTTTGGTGATTCATTTTATTTTAAGATGCAAAATTAGTAGAGAGAATAGATCCATGGGTTAACCCCCAAAGAGCCAAACAGTACCACGGTACCAACCTCAGAAGTAATTTAAACAAATTTATTGCTTATACAAGAGTATCTGCAAAGCCCCTAAACAGCAAAATCTGCTAGCGCAAATCTTCCCATGGTCAATTGTCACCTAATTCTGAATTTCTTTCATTATCATTCCTCTTCTTCATTATATATGAATTCTGTTATACTTTAAATATCTCAGACCTAGATTAAACTCAGACTTGATTTTTTGATCAATTTATAGCATTATCTGAACCAAAGCCTTTTAGATACTTATGTCATTGTTGTGACTTCTAAAATAGCTTTCTTGGAAGCAAAAATCCTACCATCACTATCCCACAACAGTGAGATTAAGAATATTTTGTCTCTTAAGCTTTTGATAATCCAATTAAAAGATGTTCAGAACTGATTTTTTTTTAAAATGGATAACAGACCAGAAAAAACTAAAATTTTAAATTTTAGAATAATTGCTATTTGATTTCATTTTGCTATTTCTTTAACCTTAAAAAGCAATGCTCATTACAGTTTTCATTTTGAGGATATCATTGTAGCCCTCTTTGTTCTTCATTTGGTTGCACAACTCATTTTTTTTAATTTTTTTAATTTTTTAAATTTTTATTAAAGATATTATTTGAGTTTTACAGTTTTCCCCCAATCTTGCTTCCCTCCCTCCACCCCCACCCCACAAATAGCACTACCTCAGTCTTCACTTTGTTTCCATGTTGTACCTAGATCTAAATTGGGTGTGATGAGAGAGAAATCATATCCTTAAAGAGAACAGAATTCTCAGAGGTAACCAGATCAAACCATAAGACATCTGGGTTTTTATTTTTTCCGAATTAAAGGGAATAGTCCTTGTACTTTGTTCAAACTCCACAGCTCCTTATCTGGATACATATGGTACTCTCCTTTGCAGACAGCCAAAAATTGTTCCCAATTGTTGCACTGATAGAATGAACAAGTCCTTCAAGGTTGAACATCACTCCCATGTTGCTGTTAGGGTGTACAGTGTTTTTCTGGTTCTGCTCATCTCACTCAGCATCAGTTCATGCAAATCCCTCCAGGTTTCCCTGAAATCCCATCCCTACTGATTTCTAATAGAACAATAGTATTTCATGACGTACATATACCACAGTTTGCTAAACCATTCCCCAATTGAAGGACATTTACTGGATTTCCAATTCTTTGCCATCACAAACAGGGCTGCTATAAATATTTTTGTACAAGTAATGTTTTTACCCTTTTTCCTCGTTTCTTCAGGCTACAGACCCAGTAGTGGTATTGCTGGGTCAAAGGGTATGCACATTTTTTTTGCCCTTTGGGCATAGTTACAAATAGCTCTCCAGAAGTGTTGGATGAGTTCACAGCTCCGCCAACAGTAAAATAGTGTCCCAGATTTCCCACATCCCTTCCAACAATGATCATTATCCTTCCTGGTCATACTGGCCAATCCCAGAGGTGTGAGGTAGTACCTCAAAGAAGCTTTAATTTGCATTTCTCTAATAATTAATGATTTAGAGCATTTTTTCATATGGCTATGGATTGCTTTGATCTCCTCATCTGTAAATTACCTTTGCATATCCTTTGACCATTTGTCAATTGGGGAATGGCTTTTTGTTTTAAAAATATGACTGAGTTCTCTGTGTATTTTAGAAATGAGTCCTTTGTCAGAATCATTAGTTGTAAAGATTGTTTCCCAATTTACTGCTTTTCTTTTGATTTTGATTACATTGGTTTTACCTGTGCAAAAACTTTTTAATTTAATGTAATTGAAATCATCTAATTGGTTTTTAGTGATGTTCTCCAACTCTTCCTTAGTCATAAACTGTTCCCCTTTCCATAGATCTGACAGGTAGACTAGTCCTTGATCTTCTAATTTGCTTATAGTATTGTTTTTTATGTCTATGTCCTGTAACCATTTGGATCTTATCTTGGTAAAGGGTGTGAGGTGTTGGTCTAATCTAAGTTTCTTCCATACTAACTTCCAATTATCCCAGCGGTTTTTATCAAAGAGGGAGTTTTTATCCCAGTGGCCTGACTCTTTGGGTTTATCAAACAGCAGATTACTATAATCCTCTCCTGCTTTTACACCTAGTCTATTCCACTGGTCCACCACTCTATTTCTTAGCCAATACCAAGCAGTTTTGATGACTGATGCTTTATAATATAATTTTAGATCTGGTAGTGCTAAGCCACCTTCTTTTGCATTTTTTTTCATTAAGCTCCTGGCAATTCTTGACTTTTTATTTCTCCATATGAATTTACTTACAATTTTTTCTAGCTCATTAAAGCAATTTTTTGGAATTTTGATTGGTAGGGCACTAAACAGATAGTTTAGTTTTGGTAGAATTGTCATTTTTATTATATTAGCTCTACCTATCCATGAGCAGTTGATATTTACCCAGTTATTTAAATCTGATTTAATTTGTGTGAGAAGTGTTTTATAATTGTTTTCAAAAAGATTCTGAGTCTGTCTTGGTAAATAGACTCCCAAGTATTTTACACTGTCTGAGGTTACTTTGAATGGAATTTCTCTTTCTAGCTCTTCCTGCTGTTTCTTGCTAGTCATATATAGGAAAGTTGAGGATTTATGGGGGTTTATTTTATAACCTGCAACTTTGCTAAAATTGCTAATTGTTTCCAGTAGTGTTTTAGATGGTTTCTTACGATTCTCTAGGTAGACCATCATGTCATCTGCGAATAGTGAGAGTTTTGTCTCTTCCTTCCCAATTCTAATTCCTTTAATTTCTTTCTCTTCTCTAATTGCTGATGCTAACATTTCTAATACAATATTGAATAGTAGTGGTGATAATGGGCACCCTTGTTTAACCCCTGATCTTATTGGGAATGCCTCTAGCCTCTCCCCATTGAGTATAATGCTTGTTGACGGTTTCAGATAGATACTGCTCATTATATTAAGGAACAGTCTATTCCTATACTCTCTAGTGTTTTTAATAGGAATGGATGCTGTATTTTGTCAAAAGCTTTTTCAGCATCTATTGATATGATCATATGGTTTCTGATAGGTTTGTTGTTGATATAATTGAGTATACTAACAGTTTTCCTAATATTGAACCAATGCTGCATTCCTGGAATAAATCCTACTTGATCATAATGGATTATCCTAGTGATGACTTGTTGTAGTCATTTTGCTAAGATTTTATTTAGGATTTTTGCATCTGTATTCATGAGGGAAATAGGTCTATAATTTTTTTTCTCTGTTTTAACTCTTCCTGGTTTAGGTAGCAGTACCATATTGGTTTCATAGAAAGAGTTAGGCAGAGTTCCATCTTTCCCTATTTTTCCAAAGAGTTTATATAGGATTGGAACCAATTGCTCCTTAAATGTTTGGTAGAATTCACTTTTGAATCCATCAGGCCCTGGAGATTTTTTTTTAGGGAGTTCACTAATGGCTTGTTGAATTTCTTTTTCTGAGATAGGGTTGTTCAGGTATTTAATCTCTTCTTCATTTAACCTGGACAGCTTATATTTTTGTAAATATTCATCTATTTCACTTCGATTATCAAAAATATTGGCATAAAGTTGGGCAAAATAACTTCAAAATATTACTTTAATTTCCTCCTCATTGGTGGTGAGTTAACCTTTTTCATTTATAATACTAGCAATTTGGTTTTCTTCTTTCTTTTTTTAATCAAATTGACCAGAGGTTTATCAATTTTATTGTTTTTTTCATAATACCAACTTTTGGATTTATTTATTAATTCAATAGTTTTTTTGCTTTCAATTTTATTAATTTCTCCTTTGATTTTTAAAATTTCTAATTTGGTATTTGATTGGGGATTTTTGATTTGTTCTTTCTCTAATTTTTTTAGTTGCATGTTTAGTTCATTGATTTCCTCTTTCTCCAATTTATTCATATAAGCATTTAGAGCTATAATATATCCCCTGAGAGTTGCTTTGAATGAATCCCATAGGTTTTGGTATGTTGTTTCATTATTATCATTATCTAGGATAAAATGGTTAATTCTTTCTACAATTTGTTTTTTGGTCCACTCAGTTTTTAAAATGAGGTTATTCAGTTTCCAGTTTGCTCTGGGTCTATATCTCCTTGGCCCAGTATTGCATATGACTTTTATTGCATTGTGATCTGAGAAAGATGTATTCACTATTTCTGCCTTTCTGCAGTTGATCATTAGGTTTTTATGCCCTAGTACATGGTACATTTTTGTATAAGTTCCATGTACTGCAGAGAAAAAGGTATATTCCTTCCTATCCCCATTCCGTTTCCTCCATAAGTCTACTATATCTAATTTTTCTAACAATCTATTTACCTCCCTAATTTCTTTCTTGTTTGTTTTATGATTTGATTTATCTAGATCTGATAGCGGGAGGTTGAGGTCTCCTACTAGAAGAGTTTTGCTGTCTATGTCTTCCTGTAATTCTTTCAGCTTCTCCTCTAAGAATTTGGGTGCTGTCCCACTGGGTGCATATATATTCAATATTGAAGTGACTTTATTGTCTATGGTACCTTTTAGGAGGATAAAGTTTCCTTCCTTATCTCTTTAACGCTATCTATTTTTGATGCTGCTTTTTCTGAGATAAGGATTGCTACCCCAGCTTTTTTTAATTCATCTGAAGCAAAATATATTTTGCTCCAACCTTTTACCTTTACTCTATATGTATCTCTCTGCTTCAAATGAGTTTCTTGTAAGCAGCATATTGTAGGATTCTGGGTTTTAATCCACTCTGCTATTTGCTTATGTTTTAAGGGAGAGTTTATCCCATTCACATTTAAGGTTATGATTACTAATTCTTTATTGCCCTCTGGGCTATCTTCCCTCTGTTTTTATCTTTCCCCCTTTCCCCCCTTTTACCCATATTCCCTAGTATTTTGTTTCTGAATACCACCCCCTTCAGTGTGTTTGCCCTCCTATATCACTCCCTCCCCTTTCTTTCCCCTTTCCCTGTTCCCTTCCCTTCCTTCTGTTATTTCCCCTTATTTCCTCCACTCCCCTTCCCTTTCTCTGTCCCCCCTCCCCTTTTCCCCTTTTACTTCTTGAAAGGTTAGATGTTTTATAAGTTAACTGAGTATGTGTAGGTTGACTTTAAGCCAAGTCTGATGAGAAGAAGATTCAGGTGTTTCTCTTCTACTCCCTTCTTCCCCTCTATTACCATAAGTTTTTTTGTACCTCTTAGTGTAATGAGATTTGTCCCATTCAGTCCCCTCCCTCCTCCCATCTCTTTCCTGTCCCCCCTTTTAGGGAGGTAGTGTATTTTTTTTTAGATCATTCTATCTAAGTCATAGAAAATTCTGAGTGTCTGACCCTTCTAGTTCAGTATATTCTGTTGAACAGAGACCAAATTCCTGAGAGTTTTTATTAGAGTCTTTCTCCCTGGTGGAGTTAAAGCCAGTTACATCCCATTAGATATCAGTCTCATAGATAGGTCATGGATGTCCAGCATTTCTGGCTACGTATATTCTCTCTGTTAGAGTTACATTTCTCAGGATTCTCAGGATTTATGAGAGTCTCTACCCCCTCCATGCTGGGATATAGCCAGTTTCAACTTGCTGGATTGCATTTTTTTTCCTTTTACCACCCCCCCCCTTTTTTTTACCTTTTCATGTGTCTCTTGAACCTCCTGTTTGATATCCAAATTTTCTGTTTAGCTCTGGTCTTTTCATCAGAAATTTTTGGAATTCTTCCATTTTGTTAAATGTCCATCTTTTTCCCTGGAAGAGAAGACTCAGCTTTGCAGGAAAGTAGATTCTTGGCTGCATTCCAAGCTCCCGTGCTCTTCGAAATATCTCGTTCCAAGCCCTTCGATCCCTTAAAGTTGTTGCATCCAGGTCCTGCGTGATCCTTACTGTGGCTCCTTGATATTTAAATTGTTTCTTTCTGGCTGCTTGCAGGATTTTCTCTTTTATCTGATAGTTCTGGAGTTTGGCCACAACATTCCTTGGTGTTTTCCTTTTAGGATCTTTTTTCTGGTGGGGATCGATGTACTCTTTCAATAACTACTTTGCCCTCTGATTCCATGATGTCAGGGCAGTTTTCCATCACTAAATCCTGTAATATTAAGTCCAGGCTTTTTTTCTCTTCAATGTTTTCAGGAAGTCCTATAATTTTCAGGTTTCCCCTCCTCGATCTATTCTTGAAGTCAGTGGTTTTGTTGATGAAGTATTTCACATTTGCTTCTATTTTTTCTATTTTTTGATTTTGTTTAACTGACTCTTGCTGTCTTGTGGAGTCATTAGTTTCTGTAGACTCCATTATTTTTTTGGGGGGAGGAATTTTCTTCATTAACCTTTTCCAATTGGTCGATTCTACTTTTGAAAGAGCTTTCCATTTGACCAATTGAGGTTTTGAGAGAATTAATTTCTTTTTGCATTTGCTCATTTGAGGATCTGAGAGAATTATTCTCATTTTGCAAGGTATTAATTGTCTCCCCCAGATTTTCCAGTTGATTTTTAAACTCCTTCCTTATTTCTTCAAGGAAGTCTTTATGTGCTGGAGACCAGGTTGTATTCTCCTCAGAGGTTCCAGGTCTCTCTGGGTTGGGGTCTTTCCCTTCCAGGAATTTTTCTATGGATCCACCTTTTCGCTGACCCTTCTTCATTATGCTAAGACCTTGAGTTGGGTGGGGCTGGTTCACCTGGGCTTGGGATCTCTAAAGGCTTTACTGAGTGCAGTTTCTCTGCCTGGCCAGTAGGAGGAGCTGGTTGCCCTCTCTGGGGTGTCTGTGACCTTGGTTGTGAGGCCTTCTCCCTTTGCTTGAGGGAGGGAATTGGAGCTATTGAATTCTTTTGCCTTCAATTAGTGGTGGGCTTTACCCTGGCCTGAGGTGATTCCTTAGCTGGGCTGGTTCTTTTGCTCACACATCTGGGCCTGAGGCAGAAATAATTTGCATTTGTTTGGGAGGAGGACTCAGTGCAATGGAAGAGTGGGCTCAGACCTGAGGAGCCCAGGGATGGTGTCCGCAGCTCTCCTGCACCAGAACTCTTCCCCCAGCCTGGTCCCCGAGCTCCAGGGGGACAGCACCAACACCAGCGCCTCTGCTTCCCCGTGGACCCAAGGCCCCTTCGTCCAGCCCCATCACTGATCCAGCAGGTCCTGCTCTCAGGCCCTCAGACTCCCGGTTCCGATTCAGCTGTTGGTCTGGCTGATCTCCCTTGGGAGGTCAGACTCACCTGCTTGTACTCAGCCAAGGCTGCTGCGGGAGAAAAATCCTGAGGTAGATTTTCCTCTCCTGGCTTTCTGGGTTTCCTGGTTCAGATTTCTTTTAAGAGGTTTGTTTCATGTGTTAGATGGGGAAGAGATCAGGAGACTTTAGAACTGTGCCTGTCTTCTCTCTGCCATCTTGGCCCTGCCTCCTGCACAACTCATTTTTGCACATACTTCTAAGTCTATTTAAATCAACTGATCAACCAATCAGTGTTCAAATTGGCACCTCCTATTTTTGGCACTGTCCAATTCCCTAACATAAAAATCAACAGCAACTACAACAAAAACCCCTAGTGTTGAATTGAGTATAATTGGAACCCCAATAATCAATTTAATCAGATTCAAATGTTACTATACTTTAAAATGAATTAGGCAGTCAAAGGTTTTTTTTTTTTTAATTACGTATATGCTAGGCCAGGTGTTGTGATAGTCATGGGGAATACTAACAAATTAAGTGAATAAAACAAATTTCTACTCCCAAGGAGCTTACCCTCCTATGGAGGAGACAAAATAGTCATTGGTAAGTACATATAGAGAGAATAAATAAATAAAAACCAAATACAAGGGAGGAAGAGGGATACTTCCTCTTGGGCAATGCTAAAACTACGATTCTATGAGATGGAGGTAAGGGGGGGGATTCCAGATGTGTGGGAGGGCCAGTGAAGACATAGGGAAGCAGAAGAGGATGTCTTGCATGATTACTCTAGGGCATCTAGCACCTTTAACTCAGTAGGAAATGTTGTGCTATTCCACTGAATTTTCATCTACATGTCTGTGAAGCCCATTTATTTTAATGGATGTTTTGGATACCCCCACTGATTCTTTCTCCTTTCTCCTCCCTAGGAAGATACTAAAATGTACTAGATCTGAATGTCAAATAGAATGAATTATAAAATTTTAAGATAAAAATAAATTGTTTGGAAGATTGGAAGTTCAAAGGATAATTCTGACTATTTTCTTTAATCCTCCTGAAGTATTATTTATTTTCAGTATTAGGTCCTTCACTGCATTTAAATTTATGAGCATGTAGTACATTCCATATCTGATATATGGATAAACAGAGCACTGTCAGCCTCTCACCTCTTCACAACATAAAATCCATCTCTGAAAACAGAAAATACAATTAGAAGTGCAGGCTATCACTTATATATCTGCTGGGCATACTAATCAGGTTTCGATAATATTTTGTTACCATGACACCAAGTGACTCATAGACTCGAAAAAGATTTTCTCATTAGTGTTTGACCAACATAAAGGCCTTTCAATAGGGCCTCCCTATCTCCCATTCAATTACTGAAATTAAAATGAGGTGAGGGACATCATTATTCACTCACAATATGAATTTACTCTCACTGTTTGCTGTGGTAAGAGACGACTAAAATGCTGCTACAGTATTTGTCTTCTATTAGTGCATTGAAATAAAAATAGTGGGACTGAATACATTTCACCATAGGAGATTTCAGGCAGGAACATTAGCCATCATATGATTATATTCTGAAGTGAAATGAAAGAAAGAAATGTAGTTTTTATGCCACAATTATTGTTACAAAACAAGAGATCAATTATTTAAAGGTTTAGATGAATGAACTCTTAATTTTTTCATAGCTTTTAATTGTTCATAGATAGGACTGCAGAATTCTCCTTGTCCTTTAGGAATAAATTTTAATGTCTTAATTGCATTAAGAAATGTAATCTTGGGGTGGCTAGGTGGCACAGTGGATAGAGCACTGGCCCTGGAGTCAGGACTACCTGAGTTCAAAGCCGGCCTCAGACACTTAATAATTACCTAGCTGTATGGCCTTGAGCAAGCCACTTAACCCCATTTGCCTTGCAAAAACCTAAAAATAATGTAATCTTAAGATGCAATTATGTTTTCGTCATTTTAGTAGATATCAATTAAGTTCCTGGTATATGCAAGGCAGTGTGCTAAGTCTTTGGGCGACAGAGATTAAAAATGAAATAGCTCCTGTCTTCAAGGAACTTACATTCTGTTGGGTGAATGTAACATAATAAACAGATACGTAAATATAGCATAATTTGAAGAAAGAGCATTAACAAAGTGGAAGATGAGTAAGGACTTCACAGAAGAAGAAAGTAACAATGATTCTAAAAGGTGACAGGAGGAGGTAAAAATTAAAGTGAGAGGGTACAACTTTTATAGATTCACAGAGGTTAGAACTTGAAAACTGAATTTAGGGAATAATAATAGTACAACGTGACTATTATCTGAGTGTGGAAAAGAAGTAATTTGAGATGACTTGAAAAGTAGTTGGGGAAAATTATGGGGGCCTTAGATGAAAAAATAAGTTTATATTTTCTCTTAGAGCCCATAAGTGGTCTCAGAAGTATTTTGAGCAAGGAGGGATATCTCTTTGTCTAGTGAAGTCTATTTTGGTAGAGGATGGATTGGAGAAGGGAGTGATTGGAAATGGGGGAGGGCGATAATTTGGAGTCTATTGTAAGGGTCCAGGTTAAGAATTACTGGAAAACTTAGAGTAGTAGCTACATGAACAGAGAGAAAATATAGATATTACAGATTTTTCTGGAGTTAAAATTATAAGATCTCAAGTGATTCAATATGTGTAATGATGAAAAGAAAATAGTTAAGGATAACTCCAAGGTTATGAATCTTGGTGACTAGGAGGATGGTAGTGTCATTAATGAAAATAGGGAACTCTAGAGGAGGAACAGACTTGGTACCGATGATGAATTTTGTTTTGAATATGTTGAGTTTTAGAGGTTGGTGGACATCTGGTGGGGAGGGAAGGATATGTGGTAGGCAGTTTACAATGAAAAATTGAATTTCAGGAAAATAATCAGAAATATATTAAATGTTGGAAGTCATCTGTGTCAAGAAGACAATTCAGCACAGGGTAGTTGATGAAATCATTAAAAAGGAGAATGTGAAGTAGAAAGAGAATTGATCAAAGGACAGAACCCAACACTTAGATGGTAGGAAATGATTATGAGCAAACAATCATAGAAAAGAAGGAGGAGAGAAACAAGTGTTAGCAGAATCCAAGGGAAAAGAGAAAATCCAGAATCAGAGGGTGGTTCACAGTGTAAAAAATGGTATAGCTTTCATTGAATTTAGTAGTGAATAGATCATTAGTATCCTTGGAGAGAGCCATTTTAGTGGATTGATGAAGTCAGAAATCTGAATAGAGAAGTAAAATAGTGGTAACTAAGTGGAGGAATGAAGGGTAGAAAACTTTTTTCTTGGAGCTTTCACAGAAATAGAAATTGAAGGAATGACAAGAATATATGTTTATTGTTGTTGTTGTTTTGAGGTTTGGGGTTTTTTGTTTATTTTGTTTTTTGGGTGAGACAAATCAGAATATGATTATAGGAGGCATGAAAGGGGTCCATAAGAAGAAGATGGATCTGGTAATCTCCACTTTTTGCCTTTGTGGAGTATGGAGAAAGGTAATGGCTATGCCTAGAAGAGAAAGAAAGTTCAGAACCAAGAACAACTACAAATTAGGAATCATTTTTTCACCCTCCAGTCTTCAAAAAGGAGATTTAAACTCAGTACTGAGCTACCATTATATCTCTCTCCTACTTAAAGAACATTTATAATCTAATTTTTTTAAGGGTTCAGGATAAAGCCTTGATCACTCACCAGGGGACAAATAAAGAATTGCTTACACTTCACTTTCTCCACTCAACAACTGTTACACGCAAAAAAAAAATCATCAATAATAATAATAAACCAGAAAATGAGGTATTTTTATGAATTAGGGTAGATGATAGATACACAAGAGTAAATGAATTCTTTGACTCCTCAGTGATATAAAATCTCAGCTCAAGCAGAGAGCAGTATTACTGGGAAAGCCTATTTTTATCATTCTGAAGTTCAGGGACTAAATAGAAGTCAAGGGATATGGTGGGGTTTCGTCTTCCACTACATGATTTCAGCTCCAGGTACTCTCATTACATATTTAAAAACTGAGGTACTCTTTTGTAACCTCATCTCCCTCAATCTCTGCTTCTCTCTTTCCTTTGAGGTCTTTCCACACATATAATGGGGGCTCATCAAATACTTCAATCAAGAGGTATACCCTCAATACACTATGGTTTGTTCTTCAGGGAACTACCTAGTCCACCTCAGGTTATGTAATGGGAGTGGAGAAAATATTGTATTGGAAAGTCAGATTTGAGAGTAAATGTTAAAATAGAGAGGAAGACTATGGACCAGGTATTGAACTTCTTAAGAAAGGAAGGAGGGTGACATTGAGATTTAGTGTTAGAAGTTCTGGATGTGATAATATACAGGAAAGAGTAAGTTGATTATATGTGTATTTATGGGGTGGGAGAAGGGAAATCAACTTGCACTGAAAAAAGAGAGAGATTGGATCTTGTGAACTGAAAGAGCTAAGTTAAATGGAAGTCTGATAGTATGGAATGAGGTTGGATATTGCAGAAGACAAAATGGACAAGAGGGCAGAAGTAGCTATGAGCTTGGAAAGATAGAACTGACTTTTGCCATACTAGACATGCTAAGCATACCAGACTAGCTATGATGAATCATAAGAGTAAGAGCAGGATATAAACATTGGCTAGCCATAGAGTGGGGAAAGGATCAGATTGGGTACTTCATCTTCAAGCTCCTGTGCTTACTGAATAAGACATTTATTAGTGCAAGGGTGTAAGGCTTCTCCTTATGAGTGTTGGGGAACAAAGAAGTATAAGGTATATGATTGAGTTAATATCTGGTGATTGAATCCTTTCTCTTGGGTGGGAATGAACTCATACTTAGGACCAGTTGAGCAACTGGTACTTAATAGTTCCCAAAGATATTCCATTATTTGGGTAAATTCTTGGATCTTGAACCATAATATGATGGATGCATAGAGCCTCAACATAATCTGTCTCATTGAAGTTCAGGAACTCATGTTGTGCTGGAAACTTTAATCATATCAAATTGCTTTCTAAATTTAAATATATAATATTAGTCTTTCTTTTATCTTTAATTTTACAGGATTATTCCATTTATTATTGAATGGTGCACAAAATATGTCAGAAATGAAAGGAACTTTTTTTCTATACATAGGTGACTCAAAAATTTAGTTATAGATATTTAAGAATTTTCTTACAACAACATCCTCATAGAAATGAGTCAATTGATGGGAGTGGGTTATTAGTGAGATTATATTATATTATAATAAGTTACTGACTCCTATTAGTTGGAAGGTATCTAAGATGAATTAATTTTGTATTCTAGAGACCAGAACTGAAAGTAAAAAAACCCAAATTTTGACATAACTTCCCTTTTTCCTATCTAAATCCTTAATTTATATGGAAAATGCCTATCTTATCATTATCCTGAGATACCTATATGAGAAAGGGCTCTTTTTTAACATGCTAATGTGTATTTTCTCTTCACTATCCTCCATGGAAGCCCAGAGTACTTCTGTTGTCTTTTGCCTTGGATACATTTCCTGGCCTTTAACCCTAAAACCCTACCTTCAATTACTTTCTTATCTTTCTGCTCTTCAGGGAACATATGATAAACATTTGAACAAATACCCTACCAGGACCACCGTTCTATTTCTAAAAAGTCAGCTAAACAAAATTGAACCACTGCTCTGTGAAATTCAATTGAGGGGAAAAAAAATCTCTGGAAAAGGAAAATCTGATGCTAGACTACTAATGAGATAATTACAGTCTGTATTTGTATATGTGAGGCATGAATATAAAGAACTGAGTTTGGCTTCATTTTTATTTTCTTCTTTTTTTAAGGTTTTTACAAGGCAAATGGGGTTAAGTGGCTTGCCAGAGGCCACACAGCTAGGTAATTATTAAGTGTCTGAAACTGCATTTGAACCCAGGTACTCCTGACTCCAAGGCCGGTGCTTTATCCACTATGCCCCCTAGCCACCCTGGCTTCATTTTCAATATACATAGACAACACGAGGGTGGTAGTTGAAAATAGACATGTTATAAAGCTAATATTTATGTTTCTCATATAGTGATGGCACTGTTCTTTGGTGATTAACTTATAGACCAGTTTAGTTATATTAATTTTGGAAAAAAAACTAAGAAAAACAGTTACAATACCTTTTTCATATAGTCATAATTTATTTGAAATTTATTTAAAATTAAAATACTAATTCTGTTTGATCATACACATTGTTCACCAGACTCCTTGTTGAATGGTTTCTAAGGGTTTCCAAAATCAAATCACTCTCTGAAGGTGAAGTTTGCACCAGTAAGAATATTCAAAAGATGATGAAAAACTCTAAAAGTTGTCATGAAAGATACTTGAATCTCTGATTTCCTTAGAGTTGGGAACTCCTATATGTAAAAACTCATTATACCAAAGTCAATGAAAATTATCTATAAATTAGTAGAAATATCTCATGATAAATAGTAAAGATTTGCCTTAACAAGCTAGTCAGGGTCACATTACTAGTCAGTGTAAGAAGTAAAATTTCAACTTAGCTCTTCCTTATTTGAAATCCATCATTTGTATCAAATTACATTAAAGGTATTTTTCCTAAAATATTTTTAGAAATTAAAAAACATTCTTTGGAAATTATACCCAGCTTCGCAAAGGTATAAGGAGAACTTGGTAAATAGATATTCTGGATTCCTCAATAACAGCCCCTAAAACTGTTGATATGAAGGCTACTATTGGAATTTAAAGGAGAAGGAAAGAAAAATTAAAATGATAAAACTGGAGAAAGAAAATTAGCTCATTTCACTCCCACCTCCAAACCTACCCACCCACAAACTATTCCACAAGAATCTAGAAAATACTACAGACTGAATCCTGATGGAAAAATCAAATAAAAAACCCAGTAAATAAATAACTCCAGTCTAAGTTCATTTATGGAGATGCAATTCTTGGTCAGAGGAGACAGGGTCTAGTCAGGAGTGCACTATACAGAGCACCCAAGTGCAGGGACTCTGCTAAGGGAAGGAAAGGTCTCTGATACAGCACAAGAGGAGCCACTTGTGTAAGGAGCCAGAAGAGGGGCCAAATTGCAGCTCTTTTCTCCATGTCCCAGAATAAAGCCAATATAAGCTGAAGAGAGAACCTGTACCTGGGTGGTATTTAAGGAAAGAAATGGCACAATCCCAAAACTGTGTGGCTGGCAAAGAGCAGTACCATCATGAAGAGTAGGGCTGTGCCCCTGACCTTGAAGATAGAGTCTACAGCAGAATAACCTAGCCTAGAGTTCAGACCCCAGGGGACTCAAGTTCTTTTGATCTTTCTATTCTATTAGATTTTCCTAGCTATCTGGCAGTGGCTGAGTCAACTAGCCAGGAATCAACTAGCCACAATCTTGTGGTTCAGACCAAACCCAGTGCAAACACTTAGAGAACTAAGACTAAGACATGATAATCAACTGCTTTGAAAGACCCAGGTCCCCAACTAAGGTACTCTGAGATCCTTGAACAACGTAGCATAGGATGCCAGGACAAAAGAAGAAGAAGAAGATGGTTCAGAAGTTCTCTCCATGGTTGTCCAGAGCGTGGTGTATGAAATCAAATTACAAGTTGGAAAAAGAAGACTAAAAGAACAAGGAGGAGAAAATGATCTTACCATGTAGAGCTATTGTGGTGATCAGAATGCCCAAGACACAAACCCCAGAGAGAAGCATTTCAAAATGTCAACTAGTAAAGCTTCAAAGCACAACACAGACTGGGCAAAAATTAACTGGAATTTTGGAAGTAATGAAGCAAATGTTTTAAAAAAGTTTGTGATTTTATAAATAAAATAAGTACATTAGAGGAAAACACTGAAAATAAAATGAGAGCTATAGAATAACGAATTGAAGGAAAGATTGTAAGTTTAGGGTACAAAACTTTACCTATGCAAGAGACATGGTTGAAAATTAAAATGGACCAAATACAAGTTAATGACTTTATGAGACAAAGACAGACTTTATGAGGAAAATATATTAAAAATGCAGAAGATTGTAAATAGGGCAAAAAGGTATGCAAGAACAATAATTTATCACCTGTCTATTTGAAAAGTATGAACTAAGTAGGTAAAATAAAAAGTTTAGAATCATAATTCAAGAAATTATAAAATTAAACTCCCCAGATTTTTTAGTATAAGACAGCAAAATGAAAATAGATTACATCAGGCACTTTTTGAAAGAAGCCTCCAAATATACAAATAAAATATAAAATATTTTATTTACTATATAAAGTTTCTAGAGCATCCCCTAAAATGAATAAGATATAAGGACTGGGAGTGTTTTTTGGGTTTTTATTTCATAAAAAATAAGGGAAATGGAGAGGATTTAAAAAAATGGAGGAAGGAAAGCAAAGAAAGAGTGTAGAAATTTGTATTCCATAATTGGTGTATGAAAGTAGAAGACTGTGTTATTTATATGTCTCTATCTCTAAACAAGGAGGAAGGGATGGAAGAAGTGGCAAACTTTTACCTCACTTTCATTTGAAGAGATCAGAGAAAGACCTCTGGCTTGTTTTATGCACTCTCAGCATATCTGAGCCTTTTATCCTTCCTTGGTGATCTAACTTTCCTCACTCAACATAAGCACACTTCAACCCCAATGCTTCTTTCCATGTACAGAGCTCTCTGACTATGTCATTGTCTTCCTTTTGGAAAAACTGGGAAGAATATGATATTAGTCATTTATAATTGATTACATGATTTTTTTTGTTTCTTTTGTATTTTTTTGTTTTACTTTTCTAAATACATGTTAAGAAAGTTTTTTTAACATTCATCCATATGTCTATGCATATTTTTAAGTTACAAAATTTCTTTTCCCCTCCCCTCAGAAGCAAATAGTCAGATTAACATTGTATATACATATTTTTGATAAATATGTTTACAGTATGCTTTCAGTATGAAGAATTAGGACTAAGGGAAAGAAATACATGAGAGATAGTTTTTTTTTAAGTGAATATAGTGAAGGTAGTGTTCCTCAGATTCTGGAGGACTTTTTGTTTTGTTTTGTCTTGCTTTTCTTACTCTGGATGGGGATTACAGTCTAATATATTTGTCCTAGTTCTCTGAACTGTTGAAAAGAGCTGCTTCCATCAAGGTTGATCATCTCACAATGTTTTTGTTAATGTGTACATTGTTCTCTTGGTTCTGCTCCCTTTGCTCAGCATCCTGTAATTCCTCACATGCTTTTCTAGAGTCCAGCCATTTATGGT